>NC_132802.1:41361981-41647949 GCF_048594095.1 Paramormyrops kingsleyae | reverse complement strand
GAGACACTGAGTGACTGTAGTCTGCCTGTCATCTTATGAATTTGTATGAATTTTTCATTTAAAAACATTTTAAAGTATCTTTAGTGGGGAGAATAAATTCTGTTAAAATGAACGTACTACCTTAATTTTTGTATCTGTTCCAGTCAATACCTACCTTTATTCCCTAAATCTTTTTTTGTTTCTTTAGATTCAGATATATCCTCTTATATATGGAGAGGAAGGCATCCCCGTTTGAATAAAGCTCATCTCCAGAAATCTAGGCGTTATGGAGGCCTGGCTTTGCCTAATTTCTGTTATTACTATTGGGCAGCTAATATACACTGTATTGCGTTTTGGTTCTATTCCCAAAACAAAGATAATTGTCCATCCTGGGTGTCATTGGAATTGAATTCAGCTAAAGAATCTTCTGTTTTGGCACTTCTTGGATCCTCACTTCCTTTAGCCCGAAACAAGTCAATTGATAATCCGGTTGTCTGGCATACTGTGAGAGTATGGGCTCAGATGAGAAAACACTTCAATTTAACTGGTTTTTCTCTTTTGAGTCCAATTTTATCAAATCATCTTTTTCAGCCCTCTTTATCCGACCCTGTATTTTATGATTGGCATAGAAAGGGAATTGTGTGTTTTAATGATTTGTTTTTCAACAATAGCTTCGCATCTTTTACTCAACTTTCTGATAAATTTGATCTCCCAAATACTCATTTTTTTTAGATATATGCAGATTAGACACTTTCTCAAATCTCTAATTCGGACTTTCCCTGAGTCACCAGTTATGAATGCAGCTGATATGTTTCTTACTTTGCAACCAACGCGCAAAGGGTTAATATCCGTTATTTATGACAAACTGGCTGAACATAAGAACATAAGAACATAAGAACTATACAAACGAGAGGAGGCCATTCGGCCCATCGAGCTCGCTTGGGGAGAACTTAACTAATAGCTCAGAGTTGTTAAAATCTTATCTAGCTCTGATTTAAAGGAACCCAAGGATTCAGCTTGCACTACGTTATCAGGAAGACTATTCCATACTCTGACTACACGCTGTGTAAAGAAGTGCTTCCTTAAATCCAGTTTGAAATGTTCTCCCGCTAATTTCCACCTATGGCCACGAGTTCTTGTATTTGAACTAATGCTGAAGTAACTATTCGGTTGAACAGCATCCAAACCTGTTAGAATCTTATAGACCTGGATCATGTCCCCCCTCAGTCTCCTTTGCTTGAGGCTGAACAGATTTAGCTCAAATAACCTTTCCTCGTATGACATTCCTCTAAGACCAGGAATCATTCTTGTGGCCCTACGCTGCACCTTTTCTAAGGCCGCTATGTCCTTTTTAAGATATGGTGACCAAACCTGTACACAATATTCTAGGTGAGGTCTCACCAAGGAATTGTATAATCTTAGCATTACCTCCCTTGACTTAAACTCCACACACCTGGAGATGTACCCCAACATCCTATTGGCCTTTTTTATTGCTTCCCCACACTGGCGAGAATGAGACATGGAAGCATCAACATACACACCAAGGTCTTTCTCATAATCAGCTACCTTTATTTCAGTAGGTCCCATAAAATACCTGTACTTTATATTTCTGCTCCCTACATGGAGTACCTTACATTTGTCTATGTTAAATTTCATCTGCCAGGTGTCAGCCCAGTCACTAATTAAATTAAGATCCCGCTGTAGCTGCTGAGCCGCTAGTTCAGTATCTGCTACACCACCCACCTTGGTGTCATCTGCAAATTTCACCAGTTTACTGTATATATTGGTGTCTATATCATTTATGTAAATTAGGAACAAAAGTGGTCCTAAAATTGAACCCTGCGGTACCCCACTATGAACGCAGGCCCACTGTGACATCGAGCCTCTTATAACTACTCGCTGCTTCCTATCCGTTAACCAGTTATCAATCCAAGTCGCTACAGTTCCTAAAATACCTGTCGCTTTGAGTTTAAGTGAGAGCCTCTTGTGGGGAACAACATCAAAAGCCTTTTGGAAATCTAAATAGATGACATCATAGGCCTTCTTATCATCAACTTCCTGAGTAGCTTCCTCAAAAAACTCCAACAGATTTGTTAAACAGGATCTACCTCTCCTAAATCCATGCTGGCTATCCCTCAAAATGTTATTTGAGTCCAGGTAATCTACCATTTTCTCTTTGATTATAGCCTCCATAACTTTACCAGTTATACAAGTTAGACTGATTGGCCTATAGTTTGACAAATTACTTCTATCCCCTTTTTTGAAAATGGGCGTTATGTTGGCATGCTTCCAATCAGAAGGTACCACACCTTCAGATAAGGATTTTTGAAACAGTAATGTTAAGGGTCGGCAAATAATATCCCTCATCTCTTTTAACACTATAGGTAAGATGCCATCAGGGCCCTGTGATTTATTTATTTTGAGCTTAGCTAGGCTTTGCAAAACATCAGCTTCAGTTATATATATATTAGTTATAGACGATGTTGAATTAGTAATAAGAACTGGTAAGTTACTAGTGTCCTCGACAGTGAATACCCGTGCAAAACTATCATTGAACTCATTTACTATGTCAAATGAAATGGTATGAAATGTCCTTCTATTAATAGAATCAAAACTGCTCATTGAGTGAGGACACTTGGGACTCAATATTTAAGTTGGTTAATTCAACATCTTTATGTGCCCGCCATTGTCTTTTACAGTTTAAAGTTGTGCACAGAGTTCATATGTCCAAGGTCAAACTATCGCGTATTTACCCGAATGTGGATCCCCGTTGTGACAAGTGTGGAAATGAGGATGCTTCGCTTATTCACATGTACTGGCCATGTCCTAGTCTTGAAGAATACTGGAGGGGGATATTTCAAACCCTGTCCTTAGTCCTCAAACAGCCTATACACCCCGACCCTTTGATCGCGCTCTTTGGCCTCAGTGATGCTGATACATGTCTGACCCCGGTGAAACGCCGGACACTATCATTTGCTTCCCTTCTAGCCAGACGTGCAGTCTTACTCAGATGGAAAGGTGCTGCTCCACCCACCCATGCTCAATGGATGAGGGACCTTATGTCCTGTTTAAGCCTCGAAAAGATACGCTACTCGATTAGTGATACCAACAAAGAATTTCAGAAGGTATGGGGGCCCTTCCTGGAGTATTTTTCAAGTCTTCGGTCTCAGATTCCGTCTATTAGTAATACCCAGTAAGGTTCCAGAAACAATATTGTCGTCGTGTTCTTTTTAATTAATCAATCTGGCAAGAGGATGTGGTTATTATGTGGTAAGGTTTTTGGGTTTAGAGTTGCACACCTTGTTATCCTTACTGTTTTTTGAATATGTCTAAATTATCATTTTTTTCTATAATACTCTACTGCAATGTTATCTGATTTCTTCATGCAACCCTTTCAGAATTGACTTATTTAGTGAGGTCATATTTAGACTTTACCATGTAAAGCAAATATATTATAATAATTAAATGTTTTTTTTTTTTTTTAATGTGTCCTGTCCGGCAGCTTTTGCAAGCAGAATAATGGTCTGAATGCACTGCTGTGTCAGACATATTTGCTTTACCATGAGGGGCTCTATAAACTCTGTATAGGCCCTTCATGTTGGTCAATTTCTTTTTATTCGTATATTTCATTGTATCTTATTTAATACATGTAAAATATTACAGTTGCCGTGCTGCCCGGAAGGAAGTGATAGATTAGGAAAATGAGTGAAGAAAAGGGGTAGGGAGAGAAATGAAAGAGAAAGAAGGAAAGAGAGAGAGAGAGAGAGAGAGAGAGAGAAAAAAAACAAAAAAAAAAACATAAGGACGAACAAACACGAACAAAGGCGGAGACAACAGTGGGACAGAGAGGCTAAGAAAGACAGGAGTAACGTAAAAAGCACATAAGGCAAGAAAAAAAAGAAAGAAAAAAAAAACGCATTTGAAATACAACCAAAAAAGCATAAATACAAAGACACAACCAGAAATAAAGAAAATAAAACAGATATACAGACATACAAAATTGTAGCATGTGCTTGGAAGGGAGCATGTGTGTTCATCTGTTTGGGGGAGGTGTTTGAACATGTATTCGTGTGTTGGGTGCATGTGAAATTCTCCATGGAATGCACTTGATAGCGAGGGTGGGGGGCCGCAACCACACCCCACAAGAACCAGAGGCCGGCGGAGACAGGCCCAGGAGACCCAAGGCGTCCGCAGCCCCCCATGAGCACGGAAGAGCCAAGGCCCCACGTGCCCACGACATCCGGGTCCCCACCCCAGCAGGAGGAGGAGGGAGGACCCAGGCACAGCCCCCGCAGCCAAAAGGGCACGAGCCCCAGAGAACCATAGGCAACAGGCAGCCGACCCCGCGAGGGTGACGGCCGCTCCCGCACGGGCCAGGACCCCAGGCGGCTGGGAGCCAACCGGCCCCCGGCAGAGAGCCCCACCCGCGCCGGAGAGGCCCGAGCCCCCCCCAGGCCACCACCCGGGGAGGAGGGACAGCAACCATGCCAAGGAGGCAGCCGCGCCCAGGAAGGAGCAGCTAGCCCCGGACCCAGGCCCACACCGCCCACACAGACACCTCGCAGACACACCTCTCAGCCATACACATAGACCATACACCCACTCACACAACAGACACATACACAGAGACAAAAAGACATAAGCCCATCCACTCTGGACCGCCCTCCGCCATGCGGGGGAACGGATGCCACCCCCCAGCGCCAGCCGCAACCCCAGGGCGCCGCCAGCCGGACGACTACCCGAGTGCCCCCCCACCATCGCGGGCAGGGAGCAGGGGTGTAGGAAGACCCGCCCACTCTCCTCCCCTGTGTGAGAGGTGAAGTGTTGGATGCATGTGTTGGTGATTGTGAGTGTATGTGGTGTACCGGATGAGTATGACTGTTGAGAAACTTAAGATGGATTTAAAATTGACGGGGGAAGCGAGGAGGAGCGCTGCTTGCACACAGCTCTCCTCCCCATTACCCCCCCCCCACCCGCCAAGACCCTCAATGTATATGGTGTAAGTAAAATTGAGGGGCGGGCAGCAGTGAAGAGGTAAGTGAGACCACCTAAGCGGCCCCACCCACCAACCTCTGAGTAGTGCCCCCACCCCCCAAGGCCCTGTGTGTATACTGATATGTGGTGACTAAAGTACAATTAAAACAAGGGGAGGCAGAGGGCCGCACAGCACAGCGAGTAAGGCCATGTGGATGGCCCCCTCACCGCAGCGTGCGCGGCACATTCCCACCCCGAGATCCTACATGTGTGCGTGGCATGTTATGTGAGTGAGGGGGGAGAGGGGCTGGGATTCATGATACCAGGGGGGAGCTTACTACCCCCTGGCAGAAGAGAGCCAGCTAACCAGCTGGCTCATTAGGCACCCCAGCCCCCCACTGCGGCATGGGATGGAGCGGACCCGGAGCCCCCGGCGACAACGCCCCGGAGCAGTGCCGACGCCAAGAGCTAGCCCCCCCCCACCCCCACCCCGAAGGGCAGCCCGCACTCAGTCACCCACTCATTCGACGGCAAAAAAGTGGCAGACCAGCCCGGGCTCGAGACATGCCACCCCCCAAACAGCGCAGGCTGGCCCCCCAGACATGGACCGACCCACCCCCCCTGGCAGCGCCCCGGAGGGACCACAGGCCACCCCCGCGCAGGAAGGCACCCACCGAGGAAACGGCCAGGCCCCAGGCACCAGAGCCCCAGACCCCCCCACCCAAGCCCGCACCGAAGAGGCCAACCACCCATCCCAGGGCCAGCCCCCGCTACCACCGGCGCCCCAGACCCCACGCCCCATGACTGCCGAGCAGCACCCGTCCAAGCCCCCCCCACCACCACCAGCCAGGGCAGACAACCAGACATCACAGGACGGCAGCCACAGCCCCCCCAGCTCCAAGAAGCCACTAGCCGCCCATAGCCCGGGGGCCCAACCCCGCCACCCGCCAGAACCCCGAGGAGACGAGACCACAGCCGACCACCCCCCCTATGTAATGGAATTGGTCAGAATGGACCAGAGAGAATCCAATTTGCCCAATTGATTTTTTTGGAGGGAATCAGACATTCTCTGCAGACTTATGTGGTCTAGAATTAAATTTCTATACTGAGTAACACATAAATTATTTTTTGATTTCCAGTTCATGAAGATAGTTTTCTTTGCAATGCCTAAGGCAGTAAGGATCATGTGCACTTTATTTTCTTCCATATCTAATACACTTGCATCACCTAAAATGCACAATGTAGGTGAGGTTGGGATATAGCAATTAAACCAAATTGATAGATCCTCACATATCCTTTGCCAGAACTTCTGAACTGGGGTGCAGTACCATATGGCATGCATGTAGTTCTCCGCAAATTCACCTGAGCAGTGGGTGCATAGGTTTGAGTGGATAAGGCCCATTTGGAACATCCTTTGTCCTGTATAATGAGTTCTATGCAGAGTTTTGTATTGTATAAGCTGTAAGTTTGGGTTTTTAGTCATTTTGAAGGTGTTTAAACATATTTCTTTCCAAAAGTTTTGATCTGAATCGATGGATAGATCTTTCTCCCATTTTGAGATTGGAAGGGAAATTGAGTCATCCATTTTTGACAATAACTTATACATTTTTGTCAATAATTTGGGGCTAGAAAGATTTAAAAATTCTAGCAGCCATGGAGGTATTTCTAAGTTAAACTGATTAAGATTGAACCTTGCCTGAATAATGGACTTCAGTTGCTGGTACTCAAGAAATTTACTGTTGCTAATTCCGTATTTTGAGACTAGTTCGTCGAATGAAATAAATTTCCTGTTTTGAATATCATGTTCAAGATTTCTAATCCCTTTATCATGCCATAAGGGAAAGTTCAATGTTATCTTTTTTTGGCAAATATCTGGATTGTTCCAAATGGGTGTTAGTTTGCAGGGAATAAGTGGAGACCTAGTAATTTTTAAAAATTCCCACCAGGCTATTAATGAGGTGGTAATACTAAGGCTCTTAAAACATTTATACCGCTTAATAGTAGGACTTATAAAAGGCAAATCAGACAATTTTACTTCTCTGCAGATTGCTTGATCTAAGTCCATCCATGGACTATCTACCGGGCTTGATTTGATCCAATTTGATATATACTGCAGTCTGTTGGCTAAGAAGTAGTGATAGAAACTTGGTAGTTCTAGACCACCATTACCTTTGGCTTTTTGCAGAGTTTTCAAGCTTATCCATGATGGTTTGTTCTTCCATAAAAATGACGAGATGCTTGAGTCTAGTGATTTAAACCAAGCCATAGAGGGTTTATTAGGGATCATTGAGAACAAGTAATTGATTTTAGGCAGGACCATCATTTTAATGATGGCAATTTCTAATTTAAATAAAAGTCAGACTCACACCACAACTCCCGACTGTTTAGCAACATTTAGCTAATTTCACCAACGGATAGCTAATCAAAACGAGTAAATAACTTAAAAGACGTATTTAGTTGTATTTTGTTATCAGGGCTTTAGAGTTTAACTTCAGGTCTGTGAAAGTACAGGACCGCGATGTATGTCCAAGCCCCATAACACACTAACTCAGGCGTTCACGCAACTTATCGCGAAAAACCAGACAGAAATAGACTTGTAAATTTTAAAGAAAAGATATTAACTGATTTTGTTAATATTTAAAGGTATAAAAAACTTTAGCTGCCATTCATAAATGGGCAAAAATTGGCTCACCTTGGGACACTCTGGGCCCTGCTAGGCGGATTGGGGGGTTCGGTCTGGGCTGGGCGGGGTGTCTGCTGCTCCCCGGTCGCCGCGGGTCCGCTCCCGGGTGGGGGGGGGGCTCTTTGTATGGGCCCCCCTTGGATCATCCTGCAGTGTTGGGGGGGAGGCGTGCCGGGTCGCTGCGGTGGGCGGCGGCCCGTCCTCCCGGGGGACGGGCTGGGGGGGCTGGGGCTCCCCCGGTGTGTGGGGGGCCGTCCGCCGGGGGGTGGGGGGGGTGGTCCCGGTGGGTGGGGCCCTTCGGCCCTGGACCCGCCTGCCCCGGTGGGGGGGTTGCGGGTGGGGCTGGGGGGCTCGCCGCCCGTCCTCCCTCTGCGGGCCTCCATGTGCGGGGGTTGGCGCCCCCTTAGTCCCTCGCGGGCTCCCTCTCGGGTTGGGCGGGTGGTTGTCTCTGGGATGCGTGGCTGTGGGCCCTTGTGCCGGGGGGGCAGTAGGGTGGCCTCGGTTGCCTGGTTCTCCTGCCTTCGCCTTGGGCCTGGGGGGGGGGGTGCTGCCGCCTCCCCTGACGGCATTAAATGCCAGCACATCCAATGACAAATCAGGTCACACCTACACTTGCACATGCATACAAGACTGGTTGAGCGATCAATATCATTATTATTATTACTTTTTAGGGTGTGTTATAGATTTAGGAATTGAAATATACAAATATAACGGTACGATTACGTGTGTGTATGCTACATATATATAATACCGATTTGTATTAATTATTATTAGTATCACTGATGTTGTTATAATTCTTGTTGTTTGATGAGTGTTATGTTTCTTATGGTTGTTTGTATTCTGTATTCCCCTATACTTCATCTTTTTTCCATCCCGCCTACATTATTAGTGTTATTATTTCTGTATACCTTTTTTTTTTTCTTTTCTCTCTCCCCCTCTCCCCATGGTGATTGATGTCTGTTATTGTTACGCTTGTTGTTTTTGTACCCCCCCTGTTTTTCTCCTTTTCCACGGTACTGGTGAGTTCGGAGCGGCCACAATCTTTACTCTTGAATGTAATGTAAAATAAAGTTGTCCTCCGAAGAGGGGGGGTGGTGGTGGGCAATAAAAAAAAATAAAATAAAATAAAAAAAATTGGCTCACCACATGTACATTTTAAAGGAGGCACCAAAGCTGGTCAATAGTCTTTAAAAGTATAAAATACAAGCAGTTTTACGACCTATACATCTTGAAATGTTACGAATTTCATTGCTGGGGTCTTCCCATCTAGTACTTAAACAGCAACAGTCTCCGCTAGTGTTAGAACCTGGTCTTTGATAAACCTCAGGATAGGGCCCCAAGTCTTATGAAAGGTCTTTAAGGATCCTCCAATTCTGGTTGCCGTTAGGGAAATGAGGAAACAGCTTTTGCACAAAGTGTCTGCTTTGAAATAAATGAAACAGATGTTTCTTTGGCAGGCTATACTTGACTGATAGGATTGTGACTGTTGCAAAGACCCCATCCTCATATAAACTATTAATAGTGTTGAGCCAATGTTCTCTAGCCATTTAAGAAAGGCAGCAAAGGTTTTTTTTATACCTTTAAACATTAACAAAAACCGCTAATGTCTTTTCTTTAAAATTTTCAAGTCTATTTCTGTCTGGTTTTTCGCGATAAGTTGCGTGAACGCCTGAGTTAGTGTGTTTTGGGGGCTTGGATACACATCGAGGTCCTGACAGAAATAATTATGTCTGCTTTCACAGACCTAAAGTTAAACTCTAAAGCCCATCGGCGTGTGTGTGTGTGTGCTTGTGCACATGAGCACAAGCACATGGTTCAATGTAACTGTAGCAGCTTATTCCATTCATTCATTGTGCACATACAGTACACACATACACTCACCTAAAGGATTATTAGGAACACCATACTAATATGGTGTTTGACCCCCTTTCGCCTTCAGAACTGCCTTAATTCTACGTGGCATTGATTCAACAAGGTGCTGAAAGCATTCTTTAGAAATGTTGGCCCATATTGATAGGATAGCATCTTGCAGTTGATGGAGATTTGTGGGATGCACATCCAGGGCACGAAGCTCCCGTTCCACCACATCCCGAAGATGCTCTATTGGGTTGAGATCTGGTGACTGTTGGGGCCATTGTAGTACAGTGAACTCATTGTCATGTTCAAGAAATCAATTTGAAATGATTCGAGCTTTGTGACATGGTGCATTATCCTGCTGGAAGTAGCCATCAGAGGATGGGTACATGGTGGTCATAAAGGGATGGACATGGTCAGAAACAATGCTCAGGTAGGCCGTGGCATTTAAACGATGCCCAATTGGCACTAAGGGGCCTAAAGTGTGCCAAGAAAACATCCCCCACACCATTACACCACCACCAGCAGCCTGCACAGTGGTAACAAGGCATAATGGATCCATGTTCTCATTCTGTTTACGCCAAATTCTGACTCTACCATTTGAATGTCTCAACAGAAATCGAGACTCATCAGACCAGGCAACATTTTTCCAGTCTTCAACTGTCCAATTTTGGTGAGCTCGTGCAAATTGTAGCCTCTTTTTCCTATTTGTAGTGGAGATGAGTGGTACCCGGTGGGGTCTTCTGCTGTTGTAGCCCATCCGCCTCAAGGTTGTGCGTGTTGTGGCTTCACAAATGCTTTGCTGCATACCTCGGTTGTAACGAGTGGTTATTTCAGCCAAAGTTGCTCTTCTATCAGCTTGAATCAGTCGGACCATTCTCCTCTGACTTCTAGCATCAACAAGGCATTTTCGCCCAACGGGACTGCCGCATACTGAATGTTTTTCCCTTTGCACACCATTCTTTGTAAACCCTAGAAATGGTTGTGCGTGAAAATCCCAGTAACTGAGCAGATTGTGAAATACTCAAAATTGCTTAAATCACCTTTCTTTCCCATTCTGACATTCAGTTTGGAGTTCAGGAGATTGTCTTGACCAGGACCACACCCCTAAATGCATTGAAGCAACTGCCATGTGATTGGTTGATTAGATAATTGCATTAATGAGAAATTGAACAGGTGTTCCTAATAATCCTTTAGGTGAGCGTATATGCTATGTCTAGATCTCCTGGGGAAATCAAGAGTGTTGCCCACAAACATTGTTCAGCTTTTGGCCTAACATGGTCCTTGCGTGTTTTAAAGTTGCGTGAAGTGGAGTGAGGAGCATTCTGAACATCAAACTATTTTAAGATAAATTGTCTGTAACAGGAAATTTAGTTTCTCAATTTATTTCTTATATATTATTTTGTTAATTATTGAGTTCAAAGTTTTGTAGTAAATGGTGATATTGTCATCAATTTGGTGATAATGCGAGCCAAACATTTCTCGAAAATGACATTTGCATACAGTAAGTAAAACATTCTGAAATCATATTTCTATTTTATTCTGCTGCTGCTTACATGTTTACATCTCTGTCTCTCTCGCTCTCTCTCTCCAGGACAGTGAAAGTAGGACTATTTACCCTTGTTTATGTAGCTGTAGGATGGCCATAATATAGTTTCAATCCGATATCGATGTAATGCTTGTCTGTGATGATTGGTTAACATATTGATTGGTGTATTAATATAGCCGGAAAGTAATAAAACCCATTGCAATCAAGTATACAGTGCCTTATAAAAGTATTCAGTTATCATAATTTTACTCAATTACAAAGGATAGTTAAACGTTTTCCAAATGAGCATTTTATTGCATTTCCAAAGGCACTGTAACTTATTTCTGTGCCAACATTAAAATTAAATAAACTTATGATTTAATGTCGATATGAGATGACAAATTATTCACAAATGATACAGAGGTGCCACTCATTTCCACATACAGTAACTCATCACAATTGGGTGCCACTGTGCTTTTTAATGAAAAGCTGATAAAACTTAAAATGTGGTTCGGTCATGTGTGTAGTCTGTGTGTAGACAAGGAAACAGAGGCATAGTAGCTGTTATTTTTTTATTCCAAAGTCATCCAATTTGCTATTTTCCTTACATACCCACCCATTCACTCACTCACTCACTGACCCACTCATTCACCACCCGTCCCCCCCCCCCCACCCACCCATTCACACACCCAAGTCTTCCGTAAGGTGTTTGCAGAACTCGCTGCAGAACCCAGGCTGTGTGAAGTTCCCCTCGTCTTCCACGCCCAATGTAGCCTATGGGACAATAAATAATAAGCAAGCATACTTAGTATCAAAACAGAGCAACAATGTTTTTCATTGCATACTTTCAAGAAAATATTCAGGACCTGACACACAATAAATTGTTCTGGTGACTTTCTTTTTGCAACCACTGACTTCAGCAACAATTGTCAACATTCTTACACAGTATGCATACCTGGTAAGCTGTTCTTATAAGTCTCTAGACAGTGCTGGCAGCATTCCAGGCGATACAATCGTCGGAATTGTGCTTGATAGGCCGCACTGTACAGTTTCCATGGGACTACACCTGTAGGTTTCAAATTTAAGAATGATTCATTAGAGTAAAATCCCTTGTTAATGGGAATACAAACATCCTAACTCAAAGGGTATTCAAATATCATAATATGTTTTATACCTACTGTCAAGCCACTGAAAATGCGCTCGGGCACGGAATGTTTCCCTTCCGACTAAGTCCCAAAAAAAGGTGACAAACAAGTGACAGCTTTAAAAAAGCTTTGTCACCCTCGAACAGGACTACTTCTAAAAGGATATCCTCCAGGACGTCGAGGGGGATCTGTGAAAGAAATCATACAAGCACGCAAATATTATTTTACAATAGTTCTGTAATATAACAAAAACAGACAAAAATAGCATGACTTCTACATTCCAACTCCAACTGCTTAAAATGAAGCTCATTGTTTTCACATTTTTGTAGGGTACAGCACAGTAAGCACAGAGAAAAAAAGAGAAAAACAGCAGGTTCAGCTGTAAGATCAGCTACATAAATACCTGTTCAATGGAGATGGAACCCATTCCTCCTCCTCTACCATCTGTGCTTTCAACACATTGAATTTTCCTAAAAGAAATTATATTGTCACAACTATTGTAAAACTATGACATATTGTAATGGTATCACATAGAGTTGACTCCACCTGAGGGCACAGGTGTAAAACAATTTGATCACGTTGGGCACCAGACCTGGAAAAAGGCAGTCATGATACTACCAGCTTGTCAGACTGAAAGGCTTATATGCATATGGGTCAGAACAATGCATCAGAGTGATAAATATTACAGCATCAACTTTGTAAGGTGTATCAATCCCCACTAGGGTTGTAACGGTATACCGGTATGGCGGTTTATTGTGATATTGACATGTACGATTATCATATCATGCACATTTGCCTATCCGCGGTTTGGAAAAAAAAAAAAAGAAACCAGATCTCACCTGCGCTGCTGTGTATATGCAACTTCTTTCCGCTTTACTGCTTAGACTCCACCCATAAATGCACAGCGGCGAAAATGTCCGATAGTGGCTGCAAATTCTAATCTCTATTTCCCGCCGAAAAAAAAATTAAAATCTGCAGTATGGGAATATTTTGGGTATCCGAAAAATGATCGTGGGGTGGATATCCAGTTTGCAAGAAATGTGGACGAACAGTGGCCGCAAAAGGAGGAAATACGTCGAACATGTTCTCCCATATTCGCGAACACCATCCCTCCGTGAAGATAAAGGTAAGTTCCATTTATAACTTAAAGCCGTATTATTTCTGTGATGCAGAGGGAATCCCGGAATCCAGTCATGTAATTGGAGTCAATTACAGTATAATTCAGATGCCACGTAAAATGTCCGATTTGATAGATAGATGGATGAATAAATCAAAATATAGCTGTGCAGCAAATTAAATCGCGATGTGCGTCTGTGAATATACAGCGCAAAAAGGCTGCCGCTTGCTCATTAACCAACTACCCCCCCCCCCCCCCCCCCCCCCACACCACACACACACACACACACACACACACACACACAGCGGCACAGATGATTATTTTGTCCTCCAGGTTCGTGTGCCGCCCCCCATAGAATCCCTCCCGGCGCCCTCCCAACTTCATCCCTTATCGTCTCCGCTCGCCCATCCTCTAGAAAAACGCTTTATTTAGATTATTTTTGTTTTCCTCCAAGTTCGTGTGCCGCCCCCCACGTGACATGAAAAAGTGCCGCCCCGGGCGGCTGCCCCGTTCGCCCATGCCTAAAACCGCCACTGCATGATGGTCATGGTTTTTAAAGCGTCTGCAGTCTCATTCACTATGTGAAGACGTGAACACATGAACATATCCAGAGCTACTCTCAAGAGAACACTTAATGATCACTTTATAATTTTATTTAAAAGAATAATCATCAAATACACTAACTGAAAACTCATAGGTGTTTAGTACAAGTGGACACATTCTCTCACCTCAGCGGTCAAGATTGAGCCCTGAAAATCTCAACATGCTTACATTTCTTCATCATAATCTGACCTGAAAAAAAGCAAAGAAATGCATGCTGCTATGATAATCTCAGGAAAATATTAACAAACATGACCCTGCACATATTGCTCTCCCATATATGCTGTTAAAGAGGAAGGACAGTTTGATTTATTCTTGTCTAATATAAAGAGAAATAACTTATTCCTTATTTTGTTCAAATGGGAGATGCGCAGCTTTATTTTATTTATTTTTCCCCCAAAAGTTAGACTCATACTTCCATAAGTTTTTTTTATTTTCATTAAAAAAAAGTTTGTTACAATAAACCATGTTCATCCAAAAACCATATCTCTTTTTATTCATTTAAGGGTCATTGTAGCTGATGATTATACTAATAATAATGATAGTTTAATACCGTATACCACGAAACCGTGATATTTTCTGAGACGATTATCATACCGTGAAAATCTCATACCGTTACAACCCTAATCCCCACCTTCAGATCAGATCACTAAGACCAATTAATCTGACTCCATTAAATTATGCTGCTGTTTGTAATAGGGTCAGTGGTGGCCTAATGGATAGGGAAGTGCACTTGTAATCGAAAGGTGCCACTGAAGTACCCTGAGCAAGGTACCACCCCCAAGCACTGCTCTCCTCTGCAATGTCATGGTGTCATATAGGTTAAATGCAGAGTACACATTTTGTTGTTGTGCACTGTGTGCTGTGGTGTGTCAATGACAACTAATCACTTCACTTATATGCCATGCACTACGAGGCATCACAGAAAATATTTAAAAAGTATGACACAAAAGGAATTGTATTACTGATTAATGAATAGTTTGTTTCCAAGTTATAAATAATATAATAACCGATACATTAGATGTTAAAAGTTATAACACCCATAAACAATGACAACTGTATTACATGAAATGGTTGCCAATTGTTAAATGGTTTCCAAATTTGCGACTAAGAGAGCCCATGCGGCAATCAATCAAATGAGTCAATCAATATATAAACAAACAAACAAATACGGAGGAACAAAACATAAAACATGCACCTCTGAGTCTCTGATTTCCGATCGGGCACTTGTGTGCTCCAGATGTGGTAGTCCCCAGCAGTCATCACTGCACACTGGTAGATCTCCTGTCATACATATCAGACCATGCATGAAAATATTAACCAAATAAGTGTTTCACCACATTTCTGTGATACTGAGCCATCTTATGAAGCATATAACACTTTCTTAGGGTGGCTGAAGGTTGGTATACATTTAGCTGCAGATCAAGTACCCACTGCAAACATACATAAGTATACATATTCTAAAAAACATGGATGTGTTAAGGTTTTTATTAAGTTGTACAACCAGGCCCTCAAAAAATATATATTGTCTTCATACCAGGGGATGCTGCAGTTGTCATACCATGAGCTGGTGCTGCTGTTGTTGTTTGTGCTTGTTCGGCTGGTGCTTCAGCTGGTGCTGCAAAAAAGCACATTTTAAACCAAATGATTTAGAATGAGTTAAATCGGTTGTACTGCATGCATTTCTCATCAACGCTATGCTGTCTAGCATTTCTGACAGATTTGTAAGTTATAGCTTTATGATCTTTCAAATTGCAAAATAAACATGAGGAATCACCTACAATTAAAAGACAAATATAACTTCACGGCACCGGACAGCAAAATTACATAAACATGACATAAACATGACATTACCACTAATAATTTAGAATGAGGGTGGAATACATACCCAAAACTGTCTGACCATTGGAATTTAACTGTATGTCCACTCCTTTGCCCAATCTCTTCTTCATGCTTTCTATGGTTCTTGAATTTCTAGCATTGTTGTAGTGACACAAAATATTTCGCATCAAAAAGACATGCGATGAGGGAGTCATCATGTTGAGAAAATGATTGTTTTTCCTCATTCCAGCAAAGAGCTGTTCAGCACACGGGCTGTTGATCCAACCACGTAACTCTGGGACCAGTTCCACCTTTCGCAAGACATCCCTGGCATCTTTTGAGTTTGCCTCATGAAATCTATCATAAAGAGCATAATGCTCAGACGATCCAGTTATAGGGTGGCCATTTTCATCAGGAACTGGCTTCTTGGTGACTAGCCATGGCAAGCTCACTTTTATCTGTCCAGTAGTGGCACATCTGATGTTATCTTCAGTAGGCTCAAGTAACCTACCCCCATGAGGTTTGAAGGGTAATGATTCTGGATCTCTTAGGTTGGTATGTGTTGCCAACCCTCTCGCAAAATCATATAATACAATGTTTGGAAAATGTTTCATCGACAATAAAAGGTCAGCAAAGTCCCGGGGGCTCTCAGCCCTTATGTTGAACTTAACACCATACACCACAGCACAAGGACAGGTGACCACAGCCCATCCACCTGTTTAAGGAAACTGTAAATCAGAGTGCAACCATTCCAAGTAATGAAACTAAGAACTGTCTGTAAAAACGGTCTCTCAGTAATAGAACACAACTTACCAGAAGCTCCCCAGATCTGTGAAAACACCTTATCATAACTCGCTCTGTTCTTCATTTCTTGTTGAAGTCTCGTTACCAGGTCCATCCGTGAGCCTTTGGGGTCTATGCCACACTGTCGGCACAGAGCACGCACAGCTTCCATCTATAATGAACATTAGTATAGTTGGTCTGGCGTGGTTCAAAAACACACATCTTTGACAAAACTGACAAAAATTGACTTAAGTTCAGTACCTTGAGCTTAAGAAGTTCATCAGTCAGTCGGTCCTCTGTGAGGTTAAACTCAGATTCCTCCTTTGCACTACAAGCAGAATACACTTCTTTGTATTCAGTGTTGAGTACAACATCCCTATCTCTTGTGTGAGGACCAATCCACGGAGCCCAACTATGGTAACTGGGATGGACGACAAATGGGTTTGACTTGTTGCCTTTAAATGATGTTAGAAAATATTATTAACATAACAGTACATTATTCCACGATAAACAAAGTAAATGCTAGAATACTGTCATCCCACCTAGAACATTGTGCGGACTGTACTTACTTGGGACCAACCCACGGCTGATCATTTCAAGGGAAACCATCTCCCAGAAATTTTCAACACTTACCTTTCCATCAAAAGTCTGAGATGGTTCCTCAATGCTGCTCACTAAGGAAAGCAAGACTTAAGTAAGCATGTTCCAAACAGTCATAGCTGGATATGTGGTGCTTGAAACAATGTAAGACTAAGAAAATGAATAAATGTGTTCACTTACCAGGCATGCTAAAAACGCCCTTCTCATGAAGGTCCATCACAACAGATACTGGATGATAACCACACGATACACAAGCATATGTGTAACCGAGGTCTGACAGTGCTTCAAAGCTTAAATAAGCCTGCAGGACCCTTTCCCTGGATGGATAGGTTTTACCAGAGGTCTTCTCCAACACATCCATGGCACTCCCTACTGCCTGATGAGTCTGTGAAATTGATGTATGACATTTAAAGGCTTTACAATATATTATTTTGATAAAGTATTCGTAATTGTTTTAAATGATTAAAACAACAGAACATGGTTCCTACCTGAAGTGTATTGCGTAGAAAATGGCACATGTATATGGACAGAAGTGTGTGGTCATCGAAATTGTGGACACCATCAGTCCACTCCTGGTATCGATATGCCATACCACACCTGTAGCACCATTTTCTGTACACTGAAATTCCTAATGGACACAAGCACCAGTAAATGTTACACATTTATCTTTCACCATTTTACACTGTGACATGTCTCTATACTTTGCACAGTACTAAAAGCCAGTGTATGAAATTATCTCAGTAAGCATACAAGTGTGAATTGCTGGGAAGGAGGCTAAGCTGCTGATAGTGGAAGTCATGGCTACACTGACATTTACAGTACATGTAGTGAGTAATGAAATGTTAAAATATCGATAATAAATATTTAAATAAAGAGAGAACATACCTTCTATGACATCAGTGATTGTTAGGATTTTAGCCTTAGATGTAATCAGCACAGGTTCGCTTAGAGGAGTGGGCTCTAAACATTCTGAGCAAAAGGTTTCTGATGGTATGAAGTGCACAGGGAAATGAATGGTCTTGACCACGTCTGAGGGGAAAATCGCAGGCAGTTTCTTCTTATGAAAAATGTATTGAACCATCCGCGACAGATTTTTGCCTTCAGGTGAGTATGGAGCTCCTTCTTCTAGGTCAAAACTTTCCATGTCAATTGGAAAATGTTCTGTGATGTTCTCCTCCACACTTCTGGTTTTTCTGAAGAGTGCCTGGTCTGTTTCAAATAAATGCCACTTGGCAACATATTTAGGTATGCATGACTGCCTTGGGTTCGCGCAAGGACAATGCCATGAAATGATTTTAGAATTGTACCTTACCACCACTCTGCCAAGCCGGCTGTAATAGGAGATAGTTGACTCGTATACAGAAATGTGCTTTTTGTAGGGGGGTCCACACACAGTCACCAGACAGGACAACGGGACTCCTGCATCATTTGCTTCTCTCTGACGTACCAAACACCTTTCCTTTTTGTCTTCCCCAAACCACTTGTCATGTACCATCACCTGCAAAACATCCTCTGTAAGTGATGGAGTGTCCATTCTGGCTGGAGGGCAGTACACGAGGGACTGAATGTGGTGGCACTCAAATGGACGAAGGTTTGACCTCTCTGCAAACTCTGCATTAATTCTGCAGATATCCAGCTCACACATTGTTTTTTGTTCAGGACCCCATGTCCTTTTAATGACACGTACTGGTGTGCTGGGTGCTATAAAAGACTTTGCTACTGCAAACACTCCATTTGTGTAATCAACACACTGAGCACTGAGGTGGTTCTGTGCCGTAATGTCCATTTTGATGGGAGTGTGACGTCTTCGAAGATGTATCCGTAGGTTCCGTCTATTAAGGATTAGGCCACAGCTAGTACACTTCACTGTTTTCTGCTTTCTTTGGGTGAGAGGGTGGTAGTGCTGGTGCTGCTGAGGAGCCAGGATCAGAGGAACATGAAGAAAGTGAGGGGTGGAGGATGGGGACTGGGGGAGGGGGACATGCAGCTTCAGAAGCAGTAAAGGAGGGAGCAGGAGAGGCGGGAGGTGACTGATGCGCTTCCGTTGTGGTTGGCTTGGTTTCACTGATGCATTGGGATACATGATGTTTAAACTGGTCTTTGCGTATTATTGTTTGGCTGCAATAAAGACAATGAAAGTGTCCTGTGGGTCTGCAATAATTGTTGCATTTGCTGATGAAGAAACCTGCAAGACGGCAACATGAAGACCAAAGCTATCAACAGAAAAGAAAGGTATACACAGAACGGGACTGGGGGAGTGAGGTCAGGAGTAGCTGATCAGAAAGTTACAGTGTCAAACAAAACACAAACATAGGTAAATTAGCTTACCAATATTCACATGACTTCAGGGACTCCCACTAAGGAACTCCACATCATTTTGTCTATCTTGATTGTAAGAAGTGCATTCTACATTTAAGCATGTGTATGTTTTAAAACCACCAAAATCAATAGACCAATAAACATCATTAGGAATTACCTCTATGCTGTACTGCATGTCTCACGTGGCTCTGAATGTGTGTTGTAAATTTGAATTGTTGGTCAGTTGCATAAGTGCAGCATGGGCATCTGAACACACCGTCTAGGCAAAACCATGTTGCATCAGGACTGGCCTGTAAATGCGTTGGATGCTTTAAAACATAAACAATAAAACATTGTGTAAACTTACTGTTACTCTGAGGTGCACGCTCATTCTAACAACATAACATGCATGCAGAAGTAATGCAGCTTGTAAGGTTATCAGGCTGTGATATCGATAAAATATCTTATAGAGCATTCATATCATCAGCATTAACTTGAGTATCCTGAGCATCATAATATAGCCTAAACATCTGCATAATTAACAATCATAATATACTATTTTTACATAAATACCATTGAGGTTGTTGGTGTAATTTAATAATATATCGG
Source organism: Paramormyrops kingsleyae (assembly GCF_048594095.1). Taxonomy (NCBI): domain Eukaryota; kingdom Metazoa; phylum Chordata; class Actinopteri; order Osteoglossiformes; family Mormyridae; genus Paramormyrops; species Paramormyrops kingsleyae. The sequence goes on along the minus strand of NC_132802.1, from coordinate 41,627,958 downwards.
TCACATACTCCATAACTCTTAATAAAACAATTCGGTCATCATAATCAGAAAAACTCAAAAGCACCTGTCGTAGTCTGTTTTCTACATATGCATTTGTGATAAATATTTTGCAATATTGTCATATAATTTTTAGGACATAAGGCCCAGACCTGCGGTCCCTGAAACAAAAGAGAAACAACCTAGCAGCAAAACGTACCGTCTGCGTTTTCTAGTGTTACGCCCTAAAACAAAACATATATACATGATTTATTTATTCAAATTTCATTTTAGTCTATTCAATGTGTTACCCTTCTCATGTTCTGAATCTAAGGGCATTTCAAGTCCGGAAATTTTAACTAGAGACACAATATTTAAGTAGAGGCATACCCAATTTCATTTTAGTCTATTCAATGTGTTACCCTTCTCATGTTCTGAATCTAAGGGCATTTCAAGTCCGGAAATTTTAACTAGAGACACAATATTTAAGTAGAGGCATACCCAAGCGAAACAAGAGAAAGTGTGAAACAAGCACAACTACTTTAGCCCAAGTTTTTAAAAATGAGAAAAAGCCGTAATCAGTTTAACAGTTTTATTTCAATGTCAAAGAGAAAAAAAAACACTTCACCAAAGGCGAAGATCCATCCATAGCGGCTCTGGGTCCCGTCAGCGTAGCACAAAGCTAGCGTGATCTAGGCTGCCATTATCCAAGGAGCAGGGCCAGGCGCGTGCCACCCGTTTGAACAATGCGGGCGAAATAACTGCCTTATGGGATGCGAAGCTTGCGCATGCGCAGTGACGCAGACGCGCCTTTCAAAATGGCGGCGGCAGCAACACACGCGAAAGATCGATCTCCTGTATTTTCTTAGTTTTATTCTAAACAAGATGCCCCGATTTCATTTAAATACATTTAATAGCTGTAGGAACTAGTGAGCGGTATTTAGCAACATGCTATGTTAGAATAATGCCATCAAACGTGTCTGTTAAGCATATCACAGCGGACATACACGGAGGAAACATGGGGTAGAATCAAACAGGCCACAGGCTTTGAGATAGGCTGGCTCCCCAAGCTATTGCCCCCATTTAGCCCGAATGTCATAGACCTCTCCCCCCCCCCACATCCTGACAAAGATGTATTTAGTTGTATTTTGTTATCAGGGTGATCGTCCGTTCGCAGGCCACTTTGGCCATGTGGTGTAGTCATAAACCGTCGCGGATGTTTACCCGAAACCGGGGCATCAAACAAAGAATAAGGATTCCTTAGACAACCCATTTCAAAATATGGCAGCAACAAACGGAGTGCCCAGTTATTTCAAATAAACCATGACCTTTTTTTTAAAGTATTGAAGCACTTTTCTACCAATGTGAATAATAAACATTTTAGACAAAAAAAATCAACGAATAACGCTGGTAATTCGTTGTCAAAATGAGCGTACGGCATTAGCCCAGAAGAGGGGTGGCAATTTGCATATGTGAAAGCCTATGTGAATGAGACACAGGTCCAAAACTTTTAACTAGAGACACAATATTTAAGTAGAGGCATACCCAAGCGAAACAAGAGAAAGTGTGAAACAAGCACAACTACTTTAGCCCAAGTTTTTAAAAATGAGAAAAAGCCGTAATCAGTTTAACAGTTTTATTTCAATGTCAAAGAGAAAAAAAAACACTTCACCAAAGGCGAAGATCCATCCATAGCGGCTCTGGGTCCCGTCAGCGTAGCACAAAGCTAGCGTGATCTAGGCTGCCATTATCCAAGGAGCAGGGCCAGGCGCGTGCCACCCGTTTGAACAATGCGGGCGAAATAACTGCCTTATGGGATGCGAAGCTTGCGCATGCGCAGTGACGCAGACGCGCCTTTCAAAATGGCGGCGGCAGCAACACACGCGAAAGATCGATCTCCTGTATTTTCTTAGTTTTATTCTAAACAAGATGCCCCGATTTCATTTAAATACATTTAATAGCTGTAGGAACTAGTGAGCGGTATTTAGCAACATGCTATGTTAGAATAATGCCATCAAACGTGTCTGTTAAGCATATCACAGCAGACATACACGGAGGAAACATGGGGTAGAATCAAACAGGCCACAGGCTTTGAGATAGGCTGGCTCCCCAAGCTATTGCCCCCATTTAGCCCGAATGTCATAGACCTCTCCCCCCCCCCCACATCCTGACAAAGATGTATTTAGTTGTATTTTGTTATCAGGGTGATCGTCCGTTCGCAGGCCACTTTGGCCATGTGGTGTAGTCATAAACCGTCGCGGATGTTTACCCGAAACCGGGGCATCAAACAAAGAATAAGGATTCCTTAGACAACCCATTTCAAAATATGGCAGCAACAAACGGAGTGCCCAGTTATTTCAAATAAACCATGACCTTTTTTTTAAAGTATTGAAGCACTTTTCTACCAATGTGAATAATAAACATTTTAGACAAAAAAAATCAACGAATAACGCTGGTAATTCGTTGTCAAAATGAGCGTACGGCATTAGCCCAGAAGAGGGGTGGCAATTTGCATATGTGAAAGCCTATGTGAATGAGACACAGGTCCAAAACTTTTAACTAGAGACACAATATTTAAGTAGAGGCATACCCAAGCGAAACAAGAGAAAGTGTGAAACAAGCACAACTACTTTAGCCCAAGTTTTTAAAAATGAGAAAAAGCCGTAATCAGTTTAACAGTTTTATTTCAATGTCAAAGAGAAAAAAAAACACTTCACCAAAGGCGAAGATCCATCCATAGCGGCTCTGGGTCCCGTCAGTGTAGCACAAAGCTAGCGTGATCTAGGCTGCCATTATCCAAGGAGCAGGGCCAGGCGCGTGCCACCCGTTTGAACAATGCGGGCGAAATAACTGCCTTATGGGATGCGAAGCTTGCGCATGCGCAGTGACGCAGACGCGCCTTTCAAAATGGCGGCGGCAGCAACACACGCGAAAGATCGATCTCCTGTATTTTCTTAGTTTTATTCTAAACAAGATGCCCCGATTTCATTTAAATACATTTAATAGCTGTAGGAACTAGTGAGCGGTATTTAGCAACATGCTATGTTAGAATAATGCCATCAAACGTGTCTGTTAAGCATATCACAGCGGACATACACGGAGGAAACATGGGGTAGAATCAAACAGGCCACAGGCTTTGAGATAGGCTGGCTCCCCAAGCTATTGCCCCCATTTAGCCCGAATGTCATAGACCTGCCCCGCCCCACATCCTGACAAAGATGTATTTAGTTGTATTTTGTTATCAGGGTGATCGTCCGTTCGCAGGCCACTTTGGCCATGTGGTGTAGTCATAAACTGTCGCGGATGTTTACCCGAAACCGGGGCATCAAACAAAGAATAAGGATTCCTTAGACAACCCATTTCAAAATATGGCAGCAACAAACGGAGTGCCCAGTTATTTCAAATAAACCATGACCTTTTTTTAAAGTATTGAAGCACTTTTCTACCAATGTGAATAATAAACATTTTAGACAAAAAAAATCAACGAATAACGCTGGCAATTCGTTGTCAAAATGAGCGTAAGGCATTAGCCCAGAAGAGGGGTGGCAATTTGCATATGTGAAAGCCTATGTGAATGAGACACAGGTCCCAAACTTTTAACTAGAGACACAATATTTAAGTAGAGGCATACCCAAGCGAAACAAGAGAAAGTGTGAAACAAGCACAACTATTTTAGCGGTGAGGGTAAAATGCGGACCGTTTACAAACAGCGGATTCCGTGTTTAATAGTGTTGAGGCAATGTTTTCTAGCCATTTAAGAAAGGCAGCAAAGGTTTTTTTTTTATACCTTTAAACATTAACAAAAACCGCTAATGTCTTTTCTTTAAAATTTTCAAGTCTATTTCTGTCTGGTTTTTCGCGATAAGTTGCGTGAACGCCTGAGTTAGTGTGTTTTTGGGGCTTGGATACACATCGAGGTCCTGACAGAAATAATTATGTCTGCTTTCACAAACCTAAAGTTAAACTTTAAAGCCCATCGGCGTGTGTGTGTGTGTGTGTGTGTGTGTGCTTGTGCACATGAGCACAAGCACATGGTTCAATGTAACTGTAGCAGCTTATTCCATTCATTCATTGTGCACATACACACATACACTCACCTAAAGGATTATTAGGAACACCATACTAATATGGTGTTTGACCCCCTTTCGCCTTCAGAACTGCCTTAATTCTACGTGGCATTGATTCAACAAGGTGCTGAAAGCATTCTTTAGAAATGTTGGCCCATATTGATAGGATAGCATCTTGCAGTTGATGGAGATTTGTGGGATGCACATCCAGGGCACGAAGCTCCCGTTCCACCACATCCCGAAGATGCTCTATTGGGTTGAGATCTGGTGACTGTTGGGGCCATTGTAGTACAGTGAACTCATTGTCATGTTCAAGAAATCAATTTGAAATGATTCGAGCTTTGTGACATGGTGCATTATCCTGCTGGAAGTAGCCATCAGAGGATGGGTACATGGTGGTCATAAAGGGATGGACATGGTCAGAAACAATGCTCAGGTAGGCCGTGGCATTTAAACGATGCCCAATTGGCACTAAGGGGCCTAAAGTGTGCCAAGAAAACATCCCCCACACCATTACACCACCACCAGCAGCCTGCACAGTGGTAACAAGGCATGATGGATCCATGTTCTCATTCTGTTTACGCCAAATTCTGACTCTACCATTTGAATGTCTCAACAGAAATCGAGACTCATCAGACCAGGCAACATTTTTCCAGTCTTCAACTGTCCAATTTTGGTGAGCTCGTGCAAATTGTAGCCTCTTTTTCCTATTTGTAGTGGAGATGAGTGGTACCCGGTGGGGTCTTCTGCTGTTGTAGCCCATCCGCCTCAAGGTTGTGCGTGTTGTGGCTTCACAAATGCTTTGCTGCATACCTCGGTTGTAACGAGTGGTTATTTCAGCCAAAGTTGCTCTTCTATCAGCTTGAATCAGTCGGACCATTCTCCTCTGACCTCTAGCATCAACAAGGCATTTTCGCCCAACGGGACTGCCGCATACTGGATGTTTTTCCCTTTGCACACCATTCTTTGTAAACCCTAGAAATGGTTGTGCGTGAAAATCCCAGTAACTGAGCAGATTGTGAAATACTCAGACCGGCCCGTCTGGCACCAACAACTATGCCACGCTCAAAATTGCTTAAATCACCTTTCTTTCCCATTCTGACATTCAGTTTGGAGTTCAGGAGATTGTCTTGACCAGGACCACACCCCTAAATGCATTGAAGCAACTGCCATGTGATTGGTTGATTAGATAATTGCATTAATGAGAAATTGAACAGGTGTTCCTAATAATCCTTTAGGTGAGCGTATATGCTATGTCTAGATCTCCTGGGGAAATCAAGAGTGTTGCCCACAAACATTGTTCAGCTTTTGGCCTAACATGGTCCTTGCGTGTTTTAAAGTTGCGTGAAGTGGAGTGAGGAGCATTCTGAACATCAAACTATTTTAAGATAAATTGTCTGTAACAGGAAATTTAGTTTCTCAATTTATTTCTTATATATTATTTTGTTAATTATTGAGTTCAAAGTTTTGTAGTAAATGGTGATATTGTCATCAATTTGGTGATAATGCGAGCCAAACATTTCTCGAAAATGACATTTGCATACAGTAAGTAAAACATTCTGAAATCATATTTCTATTTTATTCTGCTGCTGCTTACATGTTTACATCTCTGTCTCTCTCGCTCTCTCTCTCCAGGACAGTGAAAGTAGGACTATTTACCCTTGTTTATGTAGCTGTAGGATGGCCATAATATAGTTTCAATCCGATATCGATGTAATGCTTGTCTGTGATGATTGGTTAACATATTGATTGGTGTATTAATATAGCCGGAAAGTAATAAAACCCATTGCAATCAAGTATACAGTGCCTTATAAAAGTATTCAGTTATCATAATTTTACTCAATTACAAAGGATAGTTAAACGTTTTCCAAATGAGCATTTTATTGCATTTCCAAAGGCACTGTAACTTATTTCTGTGCCAACATTAAAATTAAATAAACTTATGATTTAATGTCGATATGAGATGACAAATTATTCACAAATGATACAGAGGTGCCACTCATTTCCACATACAGTAACTCATCACAATTGGGTGCCACTGTGCTTTTTAATGAAAAGCTGATAAAACTTAAAATGTGGTTCGGTCATGTGTGTAGTCTGTGTGTAGACAAGGAAACAGAGGCATAGTAGCTGTTATTTTTTTATTCCAAAGTCATCCAATTTGCTATTTTCCTTACATACCCACCCATTCACTCACTCACTCACTGACCCACCCACCCATTCACACACCCAAGTCTTCCGTAAGGTGTTTGCAGAACTCGCTGCAGAACCCAGGCTGTGTGAAGTTCCCCTCGTCTTCCACGCCCAATGTAGCCTATGGGACAATAAATAATAAGCAAGCATACTTAGTATCAAAACAGAGCAACAATGTTTTTCATTGCATACTTTCAAGAAAATATTCAGGACCTGACACACAATAAATTGTTCTGGTGACTTTCTTTTTGCAACCACTGACTTCAGCAACAATTGTCAACATTCTTACACAGTATGCATACCTGGTAAGCTGTTCTTATAAGTCTCTAGACAGTGCTGGCAGCATTCCAGGCGATACAATCGTCGGAATTGTGCTTGATAGGCCGCACTGTACAGTTTCCATGGGACTACACCTGTAGGTTTCAAATTTAAGAATGATTCATTAGAGTAAAATCCCTTGTTAATGGGAATACAAACATCCTAACTCAAAGGGTATTCAAATATCATAATATGTTTTATACCTACTGTCAAGCCACTGAAAATGCGCTCGGGCACGGAATGTTTCCCTTCCGACTAAGTCCCAAAAAAAGGTGACAAACAAGTGACAGCTTTAAAAAAGCTTTGTCACCCTCGAACAGGACTACTTCTAAAAGGATATCCTCCAGGACGTCGAGGGGGATCTGTGAAAGAAATCATACAAGCACGCAAATATTATTTTACAATAGTTCTGTAATATAACAAAAACAGACAAAAATAGCATGACTTCTACATTCCAACTCCAACTGCTTAAAATGAAGCTCATTGTTTTCACATTTTTGTAGGGTACAGCACAGTAAGCACAGAGAAAAAAAGAGAAAAACAGCAGGTTCAGCTGTAAGATCAGCTACATAAATACCTGTTCAATGGAGATGGAACCCATTCCTCCTCCTCTACCATCTGTGCTTTCAACACATTGAATTTTCCTAAAAGAAATTATATTGTCACAACTATTGTAAAACTATGACATATTGTAATGGTATCACATAGAGTTGACTCCACCTGAGGGCACAGGTGTAAAACAATTTGATCACGTTGGGCACCAGACCTGGAAAAAGGCAGTCATGATACTACCAGCTTGTCAGACTGAAAGGCTTATATGCATATGGGTCAGAACAATGCATCAGAGTGATAAATATTACAGCATCAACTTTGTAAGGTGTATCAATCCCCACTAGGGTTGTAACGGTATACCGGTATGGCGGTTTATTGTGATATTGACATGTACGATTATCATATCATGCACATTTGCCTATCCGCGGTTTGGAAAAAAAAAAAAGAAACCAGATCTCACCTGCGCTGCTGTGTATATGGAACTTCTTTCCGCTTTACTGCTTAGACTCCACCCATAAATGCACAGCGGCGAAAATGTCCGATAGTGGCTGCAAATTCTAATCTCTATTTCCTGCCGAAAAAAAATTAAAATCTGCAGTATGGGAATATTTTGGGTATCCGAAAAATGATCGTGGGGTGGATATCCAGTTTGCAAGAAATGTGGACGAACAGTGGCCGCAAAAGGAGGAAATACGTCGAACATGTTCTCCCATATTCGCGAACACCATCCCTCCGTGAAGATAAAGGTAAGTTCCATTTATAACTTAAAGCCGTATTATTTCTGTGATGCAGAGGGAATCCCGGAATCCAGTCATGTAATTGGAGTCAATTACAGTATAATTCAGATGCCACGTAAAATGTCCGATTTGATAGATAGATGGATGAATAAATCAAAATATAGCTGTGCAGCAAATTAAATCGCGATGTGCGTCTGTGAATATACAGCGCAAAAAGGCTGCCGCTTGCTCATTAACCAACTACCCCCCCCCCCCCCCCACACCACACACACACACACACACACACACACACACACAGCGGCACAGATGATTATTTTGTCCTCCAGGTTCGTGTGCCGCCCCCCATAGAATCCCTCCCGGCGCCCTCCCAACTTCATCCCTTATCGTCTCCGCTCGCCCATCCTCTAGAAAAACGCTTTATTTAGATTATTTTTGTTTTCCTCCAAGTTCGTGTGCCGCCCCCCACGTGACATGAAAAAGTGCCGCCCCGGGCGGCTGCCCCGTTCGCCCATGCCTAAAACCGCCACTGCATGATGGTCATGGTTTTTAAAGCGTCTGCTGTCTCATTCACTATGTGAAGACGTGAACACATGAACATATCCAGAGCTACTCTCAAGAGAACACTTAATGATCACTTTATAATTTTATTTAAAAGAATAATCATCAAATACACTAACTGAAAACTCATAGGTGTTTAGTACAAGTGGACACATTCTCTCACCTCAGCGGTCAAGATTGAGCCCTGAAAATCTCAACATGCTTACATTTCTTCATCATAATCTGACCTGAAAAAAAGCAAAGAAATGCATGCTGCTATGATAATCTCAGGAAAATATTAACAAACATGACCCTGCACATATTGCTCTCCCATATATGCTGTTAAAGAGGAAGGACAGTTTGATTTATTCTTGTCTAATATAAAGAGAAATAACTTATTCCTTATTTTGTTCAAATGGGAGATGCGCAGCTTTATTTTATTTATTTTTCCCCCAAAAGTTAGACTCATACTTCCATAAGTTTTTTTTATTTTCATTAAAAAAAAGTTTGTTACAATAAACCATGTTCATCCAAAAACCATATCTCTTTTTATTCATTTAAGGGTCATTGTAGCTGATGATTATACTAATAATAATGATAGTTTAATACCGTATACCACGAAACCGTGATATTTTCTGAGACGATTATCATACCGTGAAAATCTCATACCGTTACAACCCTAATCCCCACCTTCAGATCAGATCACTAAGACCAATTAATCTGACTCCATTAAATTATGCTGCTGTTTGTAATAGGGTCAGTGGTGGCCTAATGGATAGGGAAGTGCACTTGTAATCGAAAGGTGCCACTGAAGTACCCTGAGCAAGGTACCACCCCCAAGCACTGCTCTCCTCTGCAATGTCATGGTGTCATATAGGTTAAATGCAGAGTACACATTTTGTTGTTGTGCACTGTGTGCTGTGGTGTGTCAATGACAACTAATCACTTCACTTATATGCCATGCACTACGAGGCATCACAGAAAATATTTAAAAAGTATGACACAAAAGGAATTGTATTACTGATTAATGAATAGTTTGTTTCCAAGTTATAAATAATATAATAACCGATACATTAGATGTTAAAAGTTATAACACCCATAAACAATGACAACTGTATTACATGAAATGGTTGCCAATTGTTAAATGGTTTCCAAATTTGCGACTAAGAGAGCCCATGCGGCAATCAATCAAATGAGTCAATCAATATATAAACAAACAAACAAATACGGAGGAACAAAACATAAAACATGCACCTCTGAGTCTCTGATTTCCGATCGGGCACTTGTGTGCTCCAGATGTGGTAGTCCCCAGCAGTCATCACTGCACACTGGTAGATCTCCTGTCATACATATCAGACCATGCATGAAAATATTAACCAAATAAGTGTTTCACCACATTTCTGTGATACTGAGCCATCTTATGAAGCATATAACACTTTCTTAGGGTGGCTGAAGGTTGGTATACATTTAGCTGCAGATCAAGTACCCACTGCAAACATACATAAGTATACATATTCTAAAAAACATGGATGTGTTAAGGTTTTTATTAAGTTGTACAACCAGGCCCTCAAAAAATATATATTGTCTTCATACCAGGGGATGCTGCAGTTGTCATACCATGAGCTGGTGCTGCTGTTGTTGTTTGTGCTTGTTCGGCTGGTGCTTCAGCTGGTGCTGCAAAAAAGCACATTTTAAACCAAATGATTTAGAATGAGTTAAATCGGTTGTACTGCATGCATTTCTCATCAACGCTATGCTGTCTAGCATTTCTGACAGATTTGTAAGTTATAGCTTTATGATCTTTCAAATTGCAAAATAAACATGAGGAATCACCTACAATTAAAAGACAAATATAACTTCACGGCACCGGACAGCAAAATTACATAAACATGACATAAACATGACATTACCACTAATAATTTAGAATGAGGGTGGAATACATACCCAAAACTGTCTGACCATTGGAATTTAACTGTATGTCCACTCCTTTGCCCAATCTCTTCTTCATGCTTTCTATGGTTCTTGAATTTCTAGCATTGTTGTAGTGACACAAAATATTTCGCATCAAAAAGACATGCGATGAGGGAGTCATCATGTTGAGAAAATGATTGTTTTTCCTCATTCCAGCAAAGAGCTGTTCAGCACACGGGCTGTTGATCCAACCACGTAACTCTGGGACCAGTTCCACCTTTCGCAAGACATCCCTGGCATCTTTTGAGTTTGCCTCATGAAATCTATCATAAAGAGCATAATGCTCAGACGATCCAGTTATAGGGTGGCCATTTTCATCAGGAACTGGCTTCTTGGTGACTAGCCATGGCAAGCTCACTTTTATCTGTCCAGTAGTGGCACATCTGATGTTATCTTCAGTAGGCTCAAGTAACCTACCCCCATGAGGTTTGAAGGGTAATGATTCTGGATCTCTTAGGTTGGTATGTGTTGCCAACCCTCTCGCAAAATCATATAATACAATGTTTGGAAAATGTTTCATCGACAATAAAAGGTCAGCAAAGTCCCGGGGGCTCTCAGCCCTTATGTTGAACTTAACACCATACACCACAGCACAAGGACAGGTGACCACAGCCCATCCACCTGTTTAAGGAAACTGTAAATCAGAGTGCAACCATTCCAAGTAATGAAACTAAGAACTGTCTGTAAAAACGGTCTCTCAGTAATAGAACACAACTTACCAGAAGCTCCCCAGATCTGTGAAAACACCTTATCATAACTCGCTCTGTTCTTCATTTCTTGTTGAAGTCTCGTTACCAGGTCCATCCGTGAGCCTTTGGGGTCTATGCCACACTGTCGGCACAGAGCACGCACAGCTTCCATCTATAATGAACATTAGTATAGTTGGTCTGGCGTGGTTCAAAAACACACATCTTTGACAAAACTGACAAAAATTGACTTAAGTTCAGTACCTTGAGCTTAAGAAGTTCATCAGTCAGTCGGTCCTCTGTGAGGTTAAACTCAGATTCCTCCTTTGCACTACAAGCAGAATACACTTCTTTGTATTCAGTGTTGAGTACAACATCCCTATCTCTTGTGTGAGGACCAATCCACGGAGCCCAACTATGGTAACTGGGATGGACGACAAATGGGTTTGACTTGTTGCCTTTAAATGATGTTAGAAAATATTATTAACATAACAGTACATTATTCCACGATAAACAAAGTAAATGCTAGAATACTGTCATCCCACCTAGAACATTGTGCGGACTGTACTTACTTGGGACCAACCCACGGCTGATCATTTCAAGGGAAACCATCTCCCAGAAATTTTCAACACTTACCTTTCCATCAAAAGTCTGAGATGGTTCCTCAATGCTGCTCACTAAGGAAAGCAAGACTTAAGTAAGCATGTTCCAAACAGTCATAGCTGGATATGTGGTGCTTGAAACAATGTAAGACTAAGAAAATGAATAAATGTGTTCACTTACCAGGCATGCTAAAAACGCCCTTCTCATGAAGGTCCATCACAACAGATACTGGATGATAACCACACGATACACAAGCATATGTGTAACCGAGGTCTGACAGTGCTTCAAAGCTTAAATAAGCCTGCAGGACCCTTTCCCTGGATGGATAGGTTTTACCAGAGGTCTTCTCCAACACATCCATGGCACTCCCTACTGCCTGATGAGTCTGTGAAATTGATGTATGACATTTAAAGGCTTTACAATATATTATTTTGATAAAGTATTCGTAATTGTTTTAAATGATTAAAACAACAGAACATGGTTCCTACCTGAAGTGTATTGCGTAGAAAATGGCACATGTATATGGACAGAAGTGTGTGGTCATCGAAATTGTGGACACCATCAGTCCACTCCTGGTATCGATATGCCATACCACACCTGTAGCACCATTTTCTGTACACTGAAATTCCTAATGGACACAAGCACCAGTAAATGTTACACATTTATCTTTCACCATTTTACACTGTGACATGTCTCTATACTTTGCACAGTACTAAAAGCCAGTGTATGAAATTATCTCAGTAAGCATACAAGTGTGAATTGCTGGGAAGGAGGCTAAGCTGCTGATAGTGGAAGTCATGGCTACACTGACATTTACAGTACATGTAGTGAGTAATGAAATGTTAAAATATCGATAATAAATATTTAAATAAAGAGAGAACATACCTTCTATGACATCAGTGATTGTTAGGATTTTAGCCTTAGATGTAATCAGCACAGGTTCGCTTAGAGGAGTGGGCTCTAAACATTCTGAGCAAAAGGTTTCTGATGGTATGAAGTGCACAGGGAAATGAATGGTCTTGACCACGTCTGAGGGGAAAATCGCAGGCAGTTTCTTCTTATGAAAAATGTATTGAACCATCCGCGACAGATTTTTGCCTTCAGGTGAGTATGGAGCTCCTTCTTCTAGGTCAAAACTTTCCATGTCAATTGGAAAATGTTCTGTGATGTTCTCCTCCACACTTCTGGTTTTTCTGAAGAGTGCCTGGTCTGTTTCAAATAAATGCCACTTGGCAACATATTTAGGTATGCATGACTGCCTTGGGTTCGCGCAAGGACAATGCCATGAAATGATTTTAGAATTGTACCTTACCACCACTCTGCCAAGCCGGCTGTAATAGGAGATAGTTGACTCGTATACAGAAATGTGCTTTTTGTAGGGGGGTCCACACACAGTCACCAGACAGGACAACGGGACTCCTGCATCATTTGCTTCTCTCTGACGTACCAAACACCTTTCCTTTTTGTCTTCCCCAAACCACTTGTCATGTACCATCACCTGCAAAACATCCTCTGTAAGTGATGGAGTGTCCATTCTGGCTGGAGGGCAGTACACGAGGGACTGAATGTGGTGGCACTCAAATGGACGAAGGTTTGACCTCTCTGCAAACTCTGCATTAATTCTGCAGATATCCAGCTCACACATTGTTTTTTGTTCAGGACCCCATGTCCTTTTAATGACACGTACTGGTGTGCTGGGTGCTATAAAAGACTTTGCTACTGCAAACACTCCATTTGTGTAATCAACACACTGAGCACTGAGGTGGTTCTGTGCCGTAATGTCCATTTTGATGGGAGTGTGACGTCTTCGAAGATGTATCCGTAGGTTCCGTCTATTAAGGATTAGGCCACAGCTAGTACACTTCACTGTTTTCTGCTTTCTTTGGGTGAGAGGGTGGTAGTGCTGGTGCTGCTGAGGAGCCAGGATCAGAGGAACATGAAGAAAGTGAGGGGTGGAGGATGGGGACTGGGGGAGGGGGACATGCAGCTTCAGAAGCAGTAAAGGAGGGAGCAGGAGAGGCGGGAGGTGACTGATGCGCTTCCGTTGTGGTTGGCTTGGTTTCACTGATGCATTGGGATACATGATGTTTAAACTGGTCTTTGCGTATTATTGTTTGGCTGCAATAAAGACAATGAAAGTGTCCTGTGGGTCTGCAATAATTGTTGCATTTGCTGATGAAGAAACCTGCAAGACGGCAACATGAAGACCAAAGCTATCAACAGAAAAGAAAGGTATACACAGAACGGGACTGGGGGAGTGAGGTCAGGAGTAGCTGATCAGAAAGTTACAGTGTCAAACAAAACACAAACATAGGTAAATTAGCTTACCAATATTCACATGACTTCAGGGACTCCCACTAAGGAACTCCACATCATTTTGTCTATCTTGATTGTAAGAAGTGCATTCTACATTTAAGCATGTGTATGTTTTAAAACCACCAAAATCAATAGACCAATAAACATCATTAGGAATTACCTCTATGCTGTACTGCATGTCTCACGTGGCTCTGAATGTGTGTTGTAAATTTGAATTGTTGGTCAGTTGCATAAGTGCAGCATGGGCATCTGAACACACCGTCTAGGCAAAACCATGTTGCATCAGGACTGGCCTGTAAATGCGTTGGATGCTTTAAAACATAAACAATAAAACATTGTGTAAACTTACTGTTACTCTGAGGTGCACGCTCATTCTAACAACATAACATGCATGCAGAAGTAATGCAGCTTGTAAGGTTATCAGGCTGTGATATCGATAAAATATCTTATAGAGCATTCATATCATCAGCATTAACTTGAGTATCCTGAGCATCATAATATAGCCTAAACATCTGCATAATTAACAATCATAATATACTATTTTTACATAAATACCATTGAGGTTGTTGGTGTAATTTAATAATATATCGGTCACATACTCCATAACTCTTAATAAAACAATTCGGTCATCATAATCAGAAAAACTCAAAAGCACCTGTCGTAGTCTGTTTTCTACATATGCATTTGTGATAAATATTTTGCAATATTGTCATATAATTTTTAGGACATAAGGCCCAGACCTGCGGTCCCTGAAACAAAAGAGAAACAACCTAGCAGCAAAACGTACCGTCTGCGTTTTCTAGTGTTACGCCCTAAAACAAAACATATATACATGATTTATTTATTCAAATTTCATTTTAGTCTATTCAATGTGTTACCCTTCTCATGTTCTGAATCTAAGGGCATTTCAAGTCCGGAAATTTTAACTAGAGACACAATATTTAAGTAGAGGCATACCCAATTTCATTTTAGTCTATTCAATGTGTTACCCTTCTCATGTTCTGAATCTAAGGGCATTTCAAGTCCGGAAATTTTAACTAGAGACACAATATTTAAGTAGAGGCATACCCAAGCGAAACAAGAGAAAGTGTGAAACAAGCACAACTACTTTAGCCCAAGTTTTTAAAAATGAGAAAAAGCCGTAATCAGTTTAACAGTTTTATTTCAATGTCAAAGAGAAAAAAAAACACTTCACCAAAGGCGAAGATCCATCCATAGCGGCTCTGGGTCCCGTCAGCGTAGCACAAAGCTAGCGTGATCTAGGCTGCCATTATCCAAGGAGCAGGGCCAGGCGCGTGCCACCCGTTTGAACAATGCGGGCGAAATAACTGCCTTATGGGATGCGAAGCTTGCGCATGCGCAGTGACGCAGACGCGCCTTTCAAAATGGCGGCGGCAGCAACACACGCGAAAGATCGATCTCCTGTATTTTCTTAGTTTTATTCTAAACAAGATGCCCCGATTTCATTTAAATACATTTAATAGCTGTAGGAACTAGTGAGCGGTATTTAGCAACATGCTATGTTAGAATAATGCCATCAAACGTGTCTGTTAAGCATATCACAGCGGACATACACGGAGGAAACATGGGGTAGAATCAAACAGGCCACAGGCTTTGAGATAGGCTGGCTCCCCAAGCTATTGCCCCCATTTAGCCCGAATGTCATAGACCTCTCCCCCCCCCCACATCCTGACAAAGATGTATTTAGTTGTATTTTGTTATCAGGGTGATCGTCCGTTCGCAGGCCACTTTGGCCATGTGGTGTAGTCATAAACCGTCGCGGATGTTTACCCGAAACCGGGGCATCAAACAAAGAATAAGGATTCCTTAGACAACCCATTTCAAAATATGGCAGCAACAAACGGAGTGCCCAGTTATTTCAAATAAACCATGACCTTTTTTTTAAAGTATTGAAGCACTTTTCTACCAATGTGAATAATAAACATTTTAGACAAAAAAAATCAACGAATAACGCTGGTAATTCGTTGTCAAAATGAGCGTACGGCATTAGCCCAGAAGAGGGGTGGCAATTTGCATATGTGAAAGCCTATGTGAATGAGACACAGGTCCAAAACTTTTAACTAGAGACACAATATTTAAGTAGAGGCATACCCAAGCGAAACAAGAGAAAGTGTGAAACAAGCACAACTACTTTAGCCCAAGTTTTTAAAAATGAGAAAAAGCCGTAATCAGTTTAACAGTTTTATTTCAATGTCAAAGAGAAAAAAAAACACTTCACCAAAGGCGAAGATCCATCCATAGCGGCTCTGGGTCCCGTCAGCGTAGCACAAAGCTAGCGTGATCTAGGCTGCCATTATCCAAGGAGCAGGGCCAGGCGCGTGCCACCCGTTTGAACAATGCGGGCGAAATAACTGCCTTATGGGATGCGAAGCTTGCGCATGCGCAGTGACGCAGACGCGCCTTTCAAAATGGCGGCGGCAGCAACACACGCGAAAGATCGATCTCCTGTATTTTCTTAGTTTTATTCTAAACAAGATGCCCCGATTTCATTTAAATACATTTAATAGCTGTAGGAACTAGTGAGCGGTATTTAGCAACATGCTATGTTAGAATAATGCCATCAAACGTGTCTGTTAAGCATATCACAGCAGACATACACGGAGGAAACATGGGGTAGAATCAAACAGGCCACAGGCTTTGAGATAGGCTGGCTCCCCAAGCTATTGCCCCCATTTAGCCCGAATGTCATAGACCTCTCCCCCCCCCCCACATCCTGACAAAGATGTATTTAGTTGTATTTTGTTATCAGGGTGATCGTCCGTTCGCAGGCCACTTTGGCCATGTGGTGTAGTCATAAACCGTCGCGGATGTTTACCCGAAACCGGGGCATCAAACAAAGAATAAGGATTCCTTAGACAACCCATTTCAAAATATGGCAGCAACAAACGGAGTGCCCAGTTATTTCAAATAAACCATGACCTTTTTTTTAAAGTATTGAAGCACTTTTCTACCAATGTGAATAATAAACATTTTAGACAAAAAAAATCAACGAATAACGCTGGTAATTCGTTGTCAAAATGAGCGTACGGCATTAGCCCAGAAGAGGGGTGGCAATTTGCATATGTGAAAGCCTATGTGAATGAGACACAGGTCCAAAACTTTTAACTAGAGACACAATATTTAAGTAGAGGCATACCCAAGCGAAACAAGAGAAAGTGTGAAACAAGCACAACTACTTTAGCCCAAGTTTTTAAAAATGAGAAAAAGCCGTAATCAGTTTAACAGTTTTATTTCAATGTCAAAGAGAAAAAAAAACACTTCACCAAAGGCGAAGATCCATCCATAGCGGCTCTGGGTCCCGTCAGTGTAGCACAAAGCTAGCGTGATCTAGGCTGCCATTATCCAAGGAGCAGGGCCAGGCGCGTGCCACCCGTTTGAACAATGCGGGCGAAATAACTGCCTTATGGGATGCGAAGCTTGCGCATGCGCAGTGACGCAGACGCGCCTTTCAAAATGGCGGCGGCAGCAACACACGCGAAAGATCGATCTCCTGTATTTTCTTAGTTTTATTCTAAACAAGATGCCCCGATTTCATTTAAATACATTTAATAGCTGTAGGAACTAGTGAGCGGTATTTAGCAACATGCTATGTTAGAATAATGCCATCAAACGTGTCTGTTAAGCATATCACAGCGGACATACACGGAGGAAACATGGGGTAGAATCAAACAGGCCACAGGCTTTGAGATAGGCTGGCTCCCCAAGCTATTGCCCCCATTTAGCCCGAATGTCATAGACCTGCCCCGCCCCACATCCTGACAAAGATGTATTTAGTTGTATTTTGTTATCAGGGTGATCGTCCGTTCGCAGGCCACTTTGGCCATGTGGTGTAGTCATAAACTGTCGCGGATGTTTACCCGAAACCGGGGCATCAAACAAAGAATAAGGATTCCTTAGACAACCCATTTCAAAATATGGCAGCAACAAACGGAGTGCCCAGTTATTTCAAATAAACCATGACCTTTTTTTAAAGTATTGAAGCACTTTTCTACCAATGTGAATAATAAACATTTTAGACAAAAAAAATCAACGAATAACGCTGGCAATTCGTTGTCAAAATGAGCGTAAGGCATTAGCCCAGAAGAGGGGTGGCAATTTGCATATGTGAAAGCCTATGTGAATGAGACACAGGTCCCAAACTTTTAACTAGAGACACAATATTTAAGTAGAGGCATACCCAAGCGAAACAAGAGAAAGTGTGAAACAAGCACAACTATTTTAGCGGTGAGGGTAAAATGCGGACCGTTTACAAACAGCGGATTCCGTGTTTAATAGTGTTGAGGCAATGTTTTCTAGCCATTTAAGAAAGGCAGCAAAGGTTTTTTTTTTATACCTTTAAACATTAACAAAAACCGCTAATGTCTTTTCTTTAAAATTTTCAAGTCTATTTCTGTCTGGTTTTTCGCGATAAGTTGCGTGAACGCCTGAGTTAGTGTGTTTTTGGGGCTTGGATACACATCGAGGTCCTGACAGAAATAATTATGTCTGCTTTCACAAACCTAAAGTTAAACTTTAAAGCCCATCGGCGTGTGTGTGTGTGTGTGTGTGTGTGTGCTTGTGCACATGAGCACAAGCACATGGTTCAATGTAACTGTAGCAGCTTATTCCATTCATTCATTGTGCACATACACACATACACTCACCTAAAGGATTATTAGGAACACCATACTAATATGGTGTTTGACCCCCTTTCGCCTTCAGAACTGCCTTAATTCTACGTGGCATTGATTCAACAAGGTGCTGAAAGCATTCTTTAGAAATGTTGGCCCATATTGATAGGATAGCATCTTGCAGTTGATGGAGATTTGTGGGATGCACATCCAGGGCACGAAGCTCCCGTTCCACCACATCCCGAAGATGCTCTATTGGGTTGAGATCTGGTGACTGTTGGGGCCATTGTAGTACAGTGAACTCATTGTCATGTTCAAGAAATCAATTTGAAATGATTCGAGCTTTGTGACATGGTGCATTATCCTGCTGGAAGTAGCCATCAGAGGATGGGTACATGGTGGTCATAAAGGGATGGACATGGTCAGAAACAATGCTCAGGTAGGCCGTGGCATTTAAACGATGCCCAATTGGCACTAAGGGGCCTAAAGTGTGCCAAGAAAACATCCCCCACACCATTACACCACCACCAGCAGCCTGCACAGTGGTAACAAGGCATGATGGATCCATGTTCTCATTCTGTTTACGCCAAATTCTGACTCTACCATTTGAATGTCTCAACAGAAATCGAGACTCATCAGACCAGGCAACATTTTTCCAGTCTTCAACTGTCCAATTTTGGTGAGCTCGTGCAAATTGTAGCCTCTTTTTCCTATTTGTAGTGGAGATGAGTGGTACCCGGTGGGGTCTTCTGCTGTTGTAGCCCATCCGCCTCAAGGTTGTGCGTGTTGTGGCTTCACAAATGCTTTGCTGCATACCTCGGTTGTAACGAGTGGTTATTTCAGCCAAAGTTGCTCTTCTATCAGCTTGAATCAGTCGGACCATTCTCCTCTGACCTCTAGCATCAACAAGGCATTTTCGCCCAACGGGACTGCCGCATACTGGATGTTTTTCCCTTTGCACACCATTCTTTGTAAACCCTAGAAATGGTTGTGCGTGAAAATCCCAGTAACTGAGCAGATTGTGAAATACTCAGACCGGCCCGTCTGGCACCAACAACTATGCCACGCTCAAAATTGCTTAAATCACCTTTCTTTCCCATTCTGACATTCAGTTTGGAGTTCAGGAGATTGTCTTGACCAGGACCACACCCCTAAATGCATTGAAGCAACTGCCATGTGATTGGTTGATTAGATAATTGCATTAATGAGAAATTGAACAGGTGTTCCTAATAATCCTTTAGGTGAGCGTATATGCTATGTCTAGATCTCCTGGGGAAATCAAGAGTGTTGCCCACAAACATTGTTCAGCTTTTGGCCTAACATGGTCCTTGCGTGTTTTAAAGTTGCGTGAAGTGGAGTGAGGAGCATTCTGAACATCAAACTATTTTAAGATAAATTGTCTGTAACAGGAAATTTAGTTTCTCAATTTATTTCTTATATATTATTTTGTTAATTATTGAGTTCAAAGTTTTGTAGTAAATGGTGATATTGTCATCAATTTGGTGATAATGCGAGCCAAACATTTCTCGAAAATGACATTTGCATACAGTAAGTAAAACATTCTGAAATCATATTTCTATTTTATTCTGCTGCTGCTTACATGTTTACATCTCTGTCTCTCTCGCTCTCTCTCTCCAGGACAGTGAAAGTAGGACTATTTACCCTTGTTTATGTAGCTGTAGGATGGCCATAATATAGTTTCAATCCGATATCGATGTAATGCTTGTCTGTGATGATTGGTTAACATATTGATTGGTGTATTAATATAGCCGGAAAGTAATAAAACCCATTGCAATCAAGTATACAGTGCCTTATAAAAGTATTCAGTTATCATAATTTTACTCAATTACAAAGGATAGTTAAACGTTTTCCAAATGAGCATTTTATTGCATTTCCAAAGGCACTGTAACTTATTTCTGTGCCAACATTAAAATTAAATAAACTTATGATTTAATGTCGATATGAGATGACAAATTATTCACAAATGATACAGAGGTGCCACTCATTTCCACATACAGTAACTCATCACAATTGGGTGCCACTGTGCTTTTTAATGAAAAGCTGATAAAACTTAAAATGTGGTTCGGTCATGTGTGTAGTCTGTGTGTAGACAAGGAAACAGAGGCATAGTAGCTGTTATTTTTTTATTCCAAAGTCATCCAATTTGCTATTTTCCTTACATACCCACCCATTCACTCACTCACTCACTGACCCACCCACCCATTCACACACCCAAGTCTTCCGTAAGGTGTTTGCAGAACTCGCTGCAGAACCCAGGCTGTGTGAAGTTCCCCTCGTCTTCCACGCCCAATGTAGCCTATGGGACAATAAATAATAAGCAAGCATACTTAGTATCAAAACAGAGCAACAATGTTTTTCATTGCATACTTTCAAGAAAATATTCAGGACCTGACACACAATAAATTGTTCTGGTGACTTTCTTTTTGCAACCACTGACTTCAGCAACAATTGTCAACATTCTTACACAGTATGCATACCTGGTAAGCTGTTCTTATAAGTCTCTAGACAGTGCTGGCAGCATTCCAGGCGATACAATCGTCGGAATTGTGCTTGATAGGCCGCACTGTACAGTTTCCATGGGACTACACCTGTAGGTTTCAAATTTAAGAATGATTCATTAGAGTAAAATCCCTTGTTAATGGGAATACAAACATCCTAACTCAAAGGGTATTCAAATATCATAATATGTTTTATACCTACTGTCAAGCCACTGAAAATGCGCTCGGGCACGGAATGTTTCCCTTCCGACTAAGTCCCAAAAAAAGGTGACAAACAAGTGACAGCTTTAAAAAAGCTTTGTCACCCTCGAACAGGACTACTTCTAAAAGGATATCCTCCAGGACGTCGAGGGGGATCTGTGAAAGAAATCATACAAGCACGCAAATATTATTTTACAATAGTTCTGTAATATAACAAAAACAGACAAAAATAGCATGACTTCTACATTCCAACTCCAACTGCTTAAAATGAAGCTCATTGTTTTCACATTTTTGTAGGGTACAGCACAGTAAGCACAGAGAAAAAAAGAGAAAAACAGCAGGTTCAGCTGTAAGATCAGCTACATAAATACCTGTTCAATGGAGATGGAACCCATTCCTCCTCCTCTACCATCTGTGCTTTCAACACATTGAATTTTCCTAAAAGAAATTATATTGTCACAACTATTGTAAAACTATGACATATTGTAATGGTATCACATAGAGTTGACTCCACCTGAGGGCACAGGTGTAAAACAATTTGATCACGTTGGGCACCAGACCTGGAAAAAGGCAGTCATGATACTACCAGCTTGTCAGACTGAAAGGCTTATATGCATATGGGTCAGAACAATGCATCAGAGTGATAAATATTACAGCATCAACTTTGTAAGGTGTATCAATCCCCACTAGGGTTGTAACGGTATACCGGTATGGCGGTTTATTGTGATATTGACATGTACGATTATCATATCATGCACATTTGCCTATCCGCGGTTTGGAAAAAAAAAAAAGAAACCAGATCTCACCTGCGCTGCTGTGTATATGGAACTTCTTTCCGCTTTACTGCTTAGACTCCACCCATAAATGCACAGCGGCGAAAATGTCCGATAGTGGCTGCAAATTCTAATCTCTATTTCCTGCCGAAAAAAAATTAAAATCTGCAGTATGGGAATATTTTGGGTATCCGAAAAATGATCGTGGGGTGGATATCCAGTTTGCAAGAAATGTGGACGAACAGTGGCCGCAAAAGGAGGAAATACGTCGAACATGTTCTCCCATATTCGCGAACACCATCCCTCCGTGAAGATAAAGGTAAGTTCCATTTATAACTTAAAGCCGTATTATTTCTGTGATGCAGAGGGAATCCCGGAATCCAGTCATGTAATTGGAGTCAATTACAGTATAATTCAGATGCCACGTAAAATGTCCGATTTGATAGATAGATGGATGAATAAATCAAAATATAGCTGTGCAGCAAATTAAATCGCGATGTGCGTCTGTGAATATACAGCGCAAAAAGGCTGCCGCTTGCTCATTAACCAACTACCCCCCCCCCCCCCCCACACCACACACACACACACACACACACACACACACACAGCGGCACAGATGATTATTTTGTCCTCCAGGTTCGTGTGCCGCCCCCCATAGAATCCCTCCCGGCGCCCTCCCAACTTCATCCCTTATCGTCTCCGCTCGCCCATCCTCTAGAAAAACGCTTTATTTAGATTATTTTTGTTTTCCTCCAAGTTCGTGTGCCGCCCCCCACGTGACATGAAAAAGTGCCGCCCCGGGCGGCTGCCCCGTTCGCCCATGCCTAAAACCGCCACTGCATGATGGTCATGGTTTTTAAAGCGTCTGCTGTCTCATTCACTATGTGAAGACGTGAACACATGAACATATCCAGAGCTACTCTCAAGAGAACACTTAATGATCACTTTATAATTTTATTTAAAAGAATAATCATCAAATACACTAACTGAAAACTCATAGGTGTTTAGTACAAGTGGACACATTCTCTCACCTCAGCGGTCAAGATTGAGCCCTGAAAATCTCAACATGCTTACATTTCTTCATCATAATCTGACCTGAAAAAAAGCAAAGAAATGCATGCTGCTATGATAATCTCAGGAAAATATTAACAAACATGACCCTGCACATATTGCTCTCCCATATATGCTGTTAAAGAGGAAGGACAGTTTGATTTATTCTTGTCTAATATAAAGAGAAATAACTTATTCCTTATTTTGTTCAAATGGGAGATGCGCAGCTTTATTTTATTTATTTTTCCCCCAAAAGTTAGACTCATACTTCCATAAGTTTTTTTTATTTTCATTAAAAAAAAGTTTGTTACAATAAACCATGTTCATCCAAAAACCATATCTCTTTTTATTCATTTAAGGGTCATTGTAGCTGATGATTATACTAATAATAATGATAGTTTAATACCGTATACCACGAAACCGTGATATTTTCTGAGACGATTATCATACCGTGAAAATCTCATACCGTTACAACCCTAATCCCCACCTTCAGATCAGATCACTAAGACCAATTAATCTGACTCCATTAAATTATGCTGCTGTTTGTAATAGGGTCAGTGGTGGCCTAATGGATAGGGAAGTGCACTTGTAATCGAAAGGTGCCACTGAAGTACCCTGAGCAAGGTACCACCCCCAAGCACTGCTCTCCTCTGCAATGTCATGGTGTCATATAGGTTAAATGCAGAGTACACATTTTGTTGTTGTGCACTGTGTGCTGTGGTGTGTCAATGACAACTAATCACTTCACTTATATGCCATGCACTACGAGGCATCACAGAAAATATTTAAAAAGTATGACACAAAAGGAATTGTATTACTGATTAATGAATAGTTTGTTTCCAAGTTATAAATAATATAATAACCGATACATTAGATGTTAAAAGTTATAACACCCATAAACAATGACAACTGTATTACATGAAATGGTTGCCAATTGTTAAATGGTTTCCAAATTTGCGACTAAGAGAGCCCATGCGGCAATCAATCAAATGAGTCAATCAATATATAAACAAACAAACAAATACGGAGGAACAAAACATAAAACATGCACCTCTGAGTCTCTGATTTCCGATCGGGCACTTGTGTGCTCCAGATGTGGTAGTCCCCAGCAGTCATCACTGCACACTGGTAGATCTCCTGTCATACATATCAGACCATGCATGAAAATATTAACCAAATAAGTGTTTCACCACATTTCTGTGATACTGAGCCATCTTATGAAGCATATAACACTTTCTTAGGGTGGCTGAAGGTTGGTATACATTTAGCTGCAGATCAAGTACCCACTGCAAACATACATAAGTATACATATTCTAAAAAACATGGATGTGTTAAGGTTTTTATTAAGTTGTACAACCAGGCCCTCAAAAAATATATATTGTCTTCATACCAGGGGATGCTGC
This sequence comes from Paramormyrops kingsleyae, assembly GCF_048594095.1. NCBI lineage: Eukaryota > Metazoa > Chordata > Actinopteri > Osteoglossiformes > Mormyridae > Paramormyrops > Paramormyrops kingsleyae. The sequence continues at coordinate 41,603,425 of NC_132802.1, read as the reverse complement.
AGTTGTCATACCATGAGCTGGTGCTGCTGTTGTTGTTTGTGCTTGTTCGGCTGGTGCTTCAGCTGGTGCTGCAAAAAAGCACATTTTAAACCAAATGATTTAGAATGAGTTAAATCGGTTGTACTGCATGCATTTCTCATCAACGCTATGCTGTCTAGCATTTCTGACAGATTTGTAAGTTATAGCTTTATGATCTTTCAAATTGCAAAATAAACATGAGGAATCACCTACAATTAAAAGACAAATATAACTTCACGGCACCGGACAGCAAAATTACATAAACATGACATAAACATGACATTACCACTAATAATTTAGAATGAGGGTGGAATACATACCCAAAACTGTCTGACCATTGGAATTTAACTGTATGTCCACTCCTTTGCCCAATCTCTTCTTCATGCTTTCTATGGTTCTTGAATTTCTAGCATTGTTGTAGTGACACAAAATATTTCGCATCAAAAAGACATGCGATGAGGGAGTCATCATGTTGAGAAAATGATTGTTTTTCCTCATTCCAGCAAAGAGCTGTTCAGCACACGGGCTGTTGATCCAACCACGTAACTCTGGGACCAGTTCCACCTTTCGCAAGACATCCCTGGCATCTTTTGAGTTTGCCTCATGAAATCTATCATAAAGAGCATAATGCTCAGACGATCCAGTTATAGGGTGGCCATTTTCATCAGGAACTGGCTTCTTGGTGACTAGCCATGGCAAGCTCACTTTTATCTGTCCAGTAGTGGCACATCTGATGTTATCTTCAGTAGGCTCAAGTAACCTACCCCCATGAGGTTTGAAGGGTAATGATTCTGGATCTCTTAGGTTGGTATGTGTTGCCAACCCTCTCGCAAAATCATATAATACAATGTTTGGAAAATGTTTCATCGACAATAAAAGGTCAGCAAAGTCCCGGGGGCTCTCAGCCCTTATGTTGAACTTAACACCATACACCACAGCACAAGGACAGGTGACCACAGCCCATCCACCTGTTTAAGGAAACTGTAAATCAGAGTGCAACCATTCCAAGTAATGAAACTAAGAACTGTCTGTAAAAACAGTCTCTCAGTAATAGAACACAACTTACCAGAAGCTCCCCAGATCTGTGAAAACACCTTATCATAACTCGCTCTGTTCTTCATTTCTTGTTGAAGTCTCGTTACCAGGTCCATCCGTGAGCCTTTGGGGTCTATGCCACACTGTCGGCACAGAGCACGCACAGCTTCCATCTATAATGAACATTAGTATAGTTGGTCTGGCGTGGTTCAAAAACACACATCTTTGACAAAACTGACAAAAATTGACTTAAGTTCAGTACCTTGAGCTTAAGAAGTTCATCAGTCAGTCGGTCCTCTGTGAGGTTAAACTCAGATTCCTCCTTTGCACTACAAGCAGAATACACTTCTTTGTATTCAGTGTTGAGTACAACATCCCTATCTCTTGTGTGAGGACCAATCCACGGAGCCCAACTATGGTAACTGGGATGGACGACAAATGGGTTTGACTTGTTGCCTTTAAATGATGTTAGAAAATATTATTAACATAACAGTACATTATTCCACGATAAACAAAGTAAATGCTAGAATACTGTCATCCCACCTAGAACATTGTGCGGACTGTACTTACTTGGGACCAACCCACGGCTGATCATTTCAAGGGAAACCATCTCCCAGAAATTTTCAACACTTACCTTTCCATCAAAAGTCTGAGATGGTTCCTCAATGCTGCTCACTAAGGAAAGCAAGACTTAAGTAAGCATGTTCCAAACAGTCATAGCTGGATATGTGGTGCTTGAAACAATGTAAGACTAAGAAAATGAATAAATGTGTTCACTTACCAGGCATGCTAAAAACGCCCTTCTCATGAAGGTCCATCACAACAGATACTGGATGATAACCACACGATACACAAGCATATGTGTAACCGAGGTCTGACAGTGCTTCAAAGCTTAAATAAGCCTGCAGGACCCTTTCCCTGGATGGATAGGTTTTACCAGAGGTCTTCTCCAACACATCCATGGCACTCCCTACTGCCTGATGAGTCTGTGAAATTGATGTATGACATTTAAAGGCTTTACAATATATTATTTTGATAAAGTATTCGTAATTGTTTTAAATGATTAAAACAACAGAACATGGTTCCTACCTGAAGTGTATTGCGTAGAAAATGGCACATGTATATGGACAGAAGTGTGTGGTCATCGAAATTGTGGACACCATCAGTCCACTCCTGGTATCGATATGCCATACCACACCTGTAGCACCATTTTCTGTACACTGAAATTCCTAATGGACACAAGCACCAGTAAATGTTACACATTTATCTTTCACCATTTTACACTGTGACATGTCTCTATACTTTGCACAGTACTAAAAGCCAGTGTATGAAATTCTCTCAGTAAGCATACAAGTGTGAATTGCTGGGAAGGAGGCTAAGCTGCTGATAGTGGAAGTCATGGCTACACTGACATTTACAGTACATGTAGTGAGTAATGAAATGTTAAAATATCGATAATAAATATTTAAATAAAGAGAGAACATACCTTCTATGACATCAGTGATTGTTAGGATTTTAGCCTTAGATGTAATCAGCACAGGTTCGCTTAGAGGAGTGGGCTCTAAACATTCTGAGCAAAAGGTTTCTGATGGTATGAAGTGCACAGGGAAATGAATGGTCTTGACCACGTCTGAGGGGAAAATCGCAGGCAGTTTCTTCTTATGAAAAATGTATTGAACCATCCGCGACAGATTTTTGCCTTCAGGTGAGTATGGAGCTCCTTCTTCTAGGTCAAAACTTTCCATGTCAATTGGAAAATGTTCTGTGATGTTCTCCTCCACACTTCTGGTTTTTCTGAAGAGTGCCTGGTCTGTTTCAAATAAATGCCACTTGGCAACATATTTAGGTATGCATGACTGCCTTGGGTTCGCGCAAGGACAATGCCATGAAATGATTTTAGAATTGTACCTTACCACCACTCTGCCAAGCCGGCTGTAATAGGAGATAGTTGACTCGTATACAGAAATGTGCTTTTTGTAGGGGGGTCCACACACAGTCACCAGACAGGACAACGGGACTCCTGCATCATTTGCTTCTCTCTGACGTACCAAACACCTTTCCTTTTTGTCTTCCCCAAACCACTTGTCATGTACCATCACCTGCAAAACATCCTCTGTAAGTGATGGAGTGTCCATTCTGGCTGGAGGGCAGTACACGAGGGACTGAATGTGGTGGCACTCAAATGGACGAAGGTTTGACCTCTCTGCAAACTCTGCATTAATTCTGCAGATATCCAGCTCACACATTGTTTTTTGTTCAGGACCCCATGTCCTTTTAATGACACGTACTGGTGTGCTGGGTGCTATAAAAGACTTTGCTACTGCAAACACTCCATTTGTGTAATCAACACACTGAGCACTGAGGTGGTTCTGTGCCGTAATGTCCATTTTGATGGGAGTGTGACGTCTTCGAAGATGTATCCGTAGGTTCCGTCTATTAAGGATTAGGCCACAGCTAGTACACTTCACTGTTTTCTGCTTTCTTTGGGTGAGAGGGTGGTAGTGCTGGTGCTGCTGAGGAGCCAGGATCAGAGGAACATGAAGAAAGTGAGGGGTGGAGGATGGGGACTGGGGGAGGGGGACATGCAGCTTCAGAAGCAGTAAAGGAGGGAGCAGGAGAGGCGGGAGGTGACTGATGCGCTTCCGTTGTGGTTGGCTTGGTTTCACTGATGCATTGGGATACATGATGTTTAAACTGGTCTTTGCGTATTATTGTTTGGCTGCAATAAAGACAATGAAAGTGTCCTGTGGGTCTGCAATAATTGTTGCATTTGCTGATGAAGAAACCTGCAAGACGGCAACATGAAGACCAAAGCTATCAACAGAAAAGAAAGGTATACACAGAACGGGACTGGGGGAGTGAGGTCAGGAGTAGCTGATCAGAAAGTTACAGTGTCAAACAAAACACAAACATAGGTAAATTAGCTTACCAATATTCACATGACTTCAGGGACTCCCACTAAGGAACTCCACATCATTTTGTCTATCTTGATTGTAAGAAGTGCATTCTACATTTAAGCATGTGTATGTTTTAAAACCACCAAAATCAATAGACCAATAAACATCATTAGGAATTACCTCTATGCTGTACTGCATGTCTCACGTGGCTCTGAATGTGTGTTGTAAATTTGAATTGTTGGTCAGTTGCATAAGTGCAGCATGGGCATCTGAACACACCGTCTAGGCAAAACCTTGTTGCATCAGGACTGGCCTGTAAATGCGTTGGATGCTTTAAAACATAAACAATAAAACATTGTGTAAACTTACTGTTACTCTGAGGTGCACGCTCATTCTAACAACATAACATGCATGCAGAAGTAATGCAGCTTGTAAGGTTATCAGGCTGTGATATCGATAAAATATCTTATAGAGCATTCATATCATCAGCATTAACTTGAGTATCCTGAGCATCATAATATAGCCTAAACATCTGCATAATTAACAATCATAATATACTATTTTTACATAAATACCATTGAGGTTGTTGGTGTAATTTAATAATATATCGGTCACATACTCCATAACTCTTAATAAAACAATTCGGTCATCATAATCAGAAAAACTCAAAAGCACCTGTCGTAGTCTGTTTTCTACATATGCATTTGTGATAAATATTTTGCAATATTGTCATATAATTTTTAGGACATAAGGCCCAGACCTGCGGTCCCTGAAACAAAAGAGAAACAACCTAGCAGCAAAACGTACCGTCTGCGTTTTCTAGTGTTACGCCCTAAAACAAAACATATATACATGATTTATTTATTCAAATTTCATTTTAGTCTATTCAATGTGTTACCCTTCTCATGTTCTGAATCTAAGGGCATTTCAAGTCCGGAAATTTTAACTAGAGACACAATATTTAAGTAGAGGCATACCCAATTTCATTTTAGTCTATTCAATGTGTTACCCTTCTCATGTTCTGAATCTAAGGGCATTTCAAGTCCGGAAATTTTAACTAGAGACACAATATTTAAGTAGAGGCATACCCAAGCGAAACAAGAGAAAGTGTGAAACAAGCACAACTACTTTAGCCCAAGTTTTTAAAAATGAGAAAAAGCCGTAATCAGTTTAACAGTTTTATTTCAATGTCAAAGAGAAAAAAAAACACTTCACCAAAGGCGAAGATCCATCCATAGCGGCTCTGGGTCCCGTCAGCGTAGCACAAAGCTAGCGTGATCTAGGCTGCCATTATCCAAGGAGCAGGGCCAGGCGCGTGCCACCCGTTTGAACAATGCGGGCGAAATAACTGCCTTATGGGATGCGAAGCTTGCGCATGCGCAGTGACGCAGACGCGCCTTTCAAAATGGCGGCGGCAGCAACACACGCGAAAGATCGATCTCCTGTATTTTCTTAGTTTTATTCTAAACAAGATGCCCCGATTTCATTTAAATAGGGAGTCATCATGTTGAGAAAATGATTGTTTTTCCTCATTCCAGCAAAGAGCTGTTCAGCACACGGGCTGTTGATCCAACCACGTAACTCTGGGACCAGTTCCACCTTTCGCAAGACATCCCTGGCATCTTTTGAGTTTGCCTCATGAAATCTATCATAAAGAGCATAATGCTCAGACGATCCAGTTATAGGGTGGCCATTTTCATCAGGAACTGGCTTCTTGGTGACTAGCCATGGCAAGCTCACTTTTATCTGTCCAGTAGTGGCACATCTGATGTTATCTTCAGTAGGCTCAAGTAACCTACCCCCATGAGGTTTGAAGGGTAATGATTCTGGATCTCTTAGGTTGGTATGTGTTGCCAACCCTCTCGCAAAATCATATAATACAATGTTTGGAAAATGTTTCATCGACAATAAAAGGTCAGCAAAGTCCCGGGGGCTCTCAGCCCTTATGTTGAACTTAACACCATACACCACAGCACAAGGACAGGTGACCACAGCCCATCCACCTGTTTAAGGAAACTGTAAATCAGAGTGCAACCATTCCAAGTAATGAAACTAAGAACTGTCTGTAAAAACGGTCTCTCAGTAATAGAACACAACTTACCAGAAGCTCCCCAGATCTGTGAAAACACCTTATCATAACTCGCTCTGTTCTTCATTTCTTGTTGAAGTCTCGTTACCAGGTCCATCCGTGAGCCTTTGGGGTCTATGCCACACTGTCGGCACAGAGCACGCACAGCTTCCATCTATAATGAACATTAGTATAGTTGGTCTGGCGTGGTTCAAAAACACACATCTTTGACAAAACTGACAAAAATTGACTTAAGTTCAGTACCTTGAGCTTAAGAAGTTCATCAGTCAGTCGGTCCTCTGTGAGGTTAAACTCAGATTCCTCCTTTGCACTACAAGCAGAATACACTTCTTTGTATTCAGTGTTGAGTACAACATCCCTATCTCTTGTGTGAGGACCAATCCACGGAGCCCAACTATGGTAACTGGGATGGACGACAAATGGGTTTGACTTGTTGCCTTTAAATGATGTTAGAAAATATTATTAACATAACAGTACATTATTCCACGATAAACAAAGTAAATGCTAGAATACTGTCATCCCACCTAGAACATTGTGCGGACTGTACTTACTTGGGACCAACCCACGGCTGATCATTTCAAGGGAAACCATCTCCCAGAAATTTTCAACACTTACCTTTCCATCAAAAGTCTGAGATGGTTCCTCAATGCTGCTCACTAAGGAAAGCAAGACTTAAGTAAGCATGTTCCAAACAGTCATAGCTGGATATGTGGTGCTTGAAACAATGTAAGACTAAGAAAATGAATAAATGTGTTCACTTACCAGGCATGCTAAAAACGCCCTTCTCATGAAGGTCCATCACAACAGATACTGGATGATAACCACACGATACACAAGCATATGTGTAACCGAGGTCTGACAGTGCTTCAAAGCTTAAATAAGCCTGCAGGACCCTTTCCCTGGATGGATAGGTTTTACCAGAGGTCTTCTCCAACACATCCATGGCACTCCCTACTGCCTGATGAGTCTGTGAAATTGATGTATGACATTTAAAGGCTTTACAATATATTATTTTGATAAAGTATTCGTAATTGTTTTAAATGATTAAAACAACAGAACATGGTTCCTACCTGAAGTGTATTGCGTAGAAAATGGCACATGTATATGGACAGAAGTGTGTGGTCATCGAAATTGTGGACACCATCAGTCCACTCCTGGTATCGATATGCCATACCACACCTGTAGCACCATTTTCTGTACACTGAAATTCCTAATGGACACAAGCACCAGTAAATGTTACACATTTATCTTTCACCATTTTACACTGTGACATGTCTCTATACTTTGCACAGTACTAAAAGCCAGTGTATGAAATTATCTCAGTAAGCATACAAGTGTGAATTGCTGGGAAGGAGGCTAAGCTGCTGATAGTGGAAGTCATGGCTACACTGACATTTACAGTACATGTAGTGAGTAATGAAATGTTAAAATATCGATAATAAATATTTAAATAAAGAGAGAACATACCTTCTATGACATCAGTGATTGTTAGGATTTTAGCCTTAGATGTAATCAGCACAGGTTCGCTTAGAGGAGTGGGCTCTAAACATTCTGAGCAAAAGGTTTCTGATGGTATGAAGTGCACAGGGAAATGAATGGTCTTGACCACGTCTGAGGGGAAAATCGCAGGCAGTTTCTTCTTATGAAAAATGTATTGAACCATCCGCGACAGATTTTTGCCTTCAGGTGAGTATGGAGCTCCTTCTTCTAGGTCAAAACTTTCCATGTCAATTGGAAAATGTTCTGTGATGTTCTCCTCCACACTTCTGGTTTTTCTGAAGAGTGCCTGGTCTGTTTCAAATAAATGCCACTTGGCAACATATTTAGGTATGCATGACTGCCTTGGGTTCGCGCAAGGACAATGCCATGAAATGATTTTAGAATTGTACCTTACCACCACTCTGCCAAGCCGGCTGTAATAGGAGATAGTTGACTCGTATACAGAAATGTGCTTTTTGTAGGGGGGTCCACACACAGTCACCAGACAGGACAACGGGACTCCTGCATCATTTGCTTCTCTCTGACGTACCAAACACCTTTCCTTTTTGTCTTCCCCAAACCACTTGTCATGTACCATCACCTGCAAAACATCCTCTGTAAGTGATGGAGTGTCCATTCTGGCTGGAGGGCAGTACACGAGGGACTGAATGTGGTGGCACTCAAATGGACGAAGGTTTGACCTCTCTGCAAACTCTGCATTAATTCTGCAGATATCCAGCTCACACATTGTTTTTTGTTCAGGACCCCATGTCCTTTTAATGACACGTACTGGTGTGCTGGGTGCTATAAAAGACTTTGCTACTGCAAACACTCCATTTGTGTAATCAACACACTGAGCACTGAGGTGGTTCTGTGCCGTAATGTCCATTTTGATGGGAGTGTGACGTCTTCGAAGATGTATCCGTAGGTTCCGTCTATTAAGGATTAGGCCACAGCTAGTACACTTCACTGTTTTCTGCTTTCTTTGGGTGAGAGGGTGGTAGTGCTGGTGCTGCTGAGGAGCCAGGATCAGAGGAACATGAAGAAAGTGAGGGGTGGAGGATGGGGACTGGGGGAGGGGGACATGCAGCTTCAGAAGCAGTAAAGGAGGGAGCAGGAGAGGCGGGAGGTGACTGATGCGCTTCCGTTGTGGTTGGCTTGGTTTCACTGATGCATTGGGATACATGATGTTTAAACTGGTCTTTGCGTATTATTGTTTGGCTGCAATAAAGACAATGAAAGTGTCCTGTGGGTCTGCAATAATTGTTGCATTTGCTGATGAAGAAACCTGCAAGACGGCAACATGAAGACCAAAGCTATCAACAGAAAAGAAAGGTATACACAGAACGGGACTGGGGGAGTGAGGTCAGGAGTAGCTGATCAGAAAGTTACAGTGTCAAACAAAACACAAACATAGGTAAATTAGCTTACCAATATTCACATGACTTCAGGGACTCCCACTAAGGAACTCCACATCATTTTGTCTATCTTGATTGTAAGAAGTGCATTCTACATTTAAGCATGTGTATGTTTTAAAACCACCAAAATCAATAGACCAATAAACATCATTAGGAATTACCTCTATGCTGTACTGCATGTCTCACGTGGCTCTGAATGTGTGTTGTAAATTTGAATTGTTGGTCAGTTGCATAAGTGCAGCATGGGCATCTGAACACACCGTCTAGGCAAAACCTTGTTGCATCAGGACTGGCCTGTAAATGCGTTGGATGCTTTAAAACATAAACAATAAAACATTGTGTAAACTTACTGTTACTCTGAGGTGCACGCTCATTCTAACAACATAACATGCATGCAGAAGTAATGCAGCTTGTAAGGTTATCAGGCTGTGATATCGATAAAATATCTTATAGAGCATTCATATCATCAGCATTAACTTGAGTATCCTGAGCATCATAATATAGCCTAAACATCTGCATAATATACTATTTTTACATAAATACCATTGAGGTTGTTGGTGTAATTTAATAATATATCGGTCACATACTCCATAACTCTTAATAAAACAATTCGGTCATCATAATCAGAAAAACTCAAAAGCACCTGTCGTAGTCTGTTTTCTACATATGCATTTGTGATAAATATTTTGCAATATTGTCATATAATTTTTAGGACATAAGGCCCAGACCTGCGGTCCCTGAAACAAAAGAGAAACAACCTAGCAGCAAAACGTACCGTCTGCGTTTTCTAGTGTTACGCCCTAAAACAAAACATATATACATGATTTATTTATTAAAATTTCATTTTAGTCTATTCAATGTGTTACCCTTCTCATGTTCTGAATCTAAGGGCATTTCAAGTCCGGAAATTTTAACTAGAGACACAATATTTAAGTAGAGGCATACCCAATTTCATTTTAGTCTATTCAATGTGTTACCCTTCTCATGTTCTGAATCTAAGGGCATTTCAAGTCCGGAAATTTTAACTAGAGACACAATATTTAAGTAGAGGCATACCCAAGCGAAACAAGAGAAAGTGTGAAACAAGCACAACTACTTTAGCCCAAGTTTTTAAAAATGAGAAAAAGCCGTAATCAGTTTAACAGTTTTATTTCAATGTCAAAGAGAAAAAAAAACACTTCACCAAAGGCGAAGATCCATCCATAGCGGCTCTGGGTCCCGTCAGCGTAGCACAAAGCTAGCGTGATCTAGGCTGCCATTATCCAAGGAGCAGGGCCAGGCGCGTGCCACCCGTTTGAACAATGCGGGCGAAATAACTGCCTTATGGGATGCGAAGCTTGCGCATGCGCAGTGACGCAGACGCGCCTTTCAAAATGGCGGCGGCAGCAACACACGCGAAAGATCGATCTCCTGTATTTTCTTAGTTTTATTCTAAACAAGATGCCCCGATTTCATTTAAATACATTTAATAGCTGTAGGAACTAGTGAGCGGTATTTAGCAACATGCTATGTTAGAATAATGCCATCAAACGTGTCTGTTAAGCATATCACAGCGGACATACACGGAGGAAACATGGGGTAGAATCAAACAGGCCACAGGCTTTGAGATAGGCTGGCTCCCCAAGCTATTGCCCCCATTTAGCCCGAATGTCATAGACCTCTCCCCCCCCCCACATCCTGACAAAGATGTATTTAGTTGTATTTTGTTATCAGGGTGATCGTCCGTTCGCAGGCCACTTTGGCCATGTGGTGTAGTCATAAACCGTCGCGGATGTTTACCCGAAACCGGGGCATCAAACAAAGAATAAGGATTCCTTAGACAACCCATTTCAAAATATGGCAGCAACAAACGGAGTGCCCAGTTATTTCAAATAAACCATGACCTTTTTTTTAAAGTATTGAAGCACTTTTCTACCAATGTGAATAATAAACATTTTAGACAAAAAAAATCAACGAATAACGCTGGTAATTCGTTGTCAAAATGAGCGTACGGCATTAGCCCAGAAGAGGGGTGGCAATTTGCATATGTGAAAGCCTATGTGAATGAGACACAGGTCCAAAACTTTTAACTAGAGACACAATATTTAAGTAGAGGCATACCCAAGCGAAACAAGAGAAAGTGTGAAACAAGCACAACTACTTTAGCCCAAGTTTTTAAAAATGAGAAAAAGCCGTAATCAGTTTAACAGTTTTATTTCAATGTCAAAGAGAAAAAAAAAACACTTCACCAAAGGCGAAGATCCATCCATAGCGGCTCTGGGTCCCGTCAGCGTAGCACAAAGCTAGCGTGATCTAGGCTGCCATTATCCAAGGAGCAGGGCCAGGCGCGTGCCACCCGTTTGAACAATGCGGGCGAAATAACTGCCTTATGGGATGCGAAGCTTGCGCATGCGCAGTGACGCAGACGCGCCTTTCAAAATGGCGGCGGCAGCAACACACGCGAAAGATCGATCTCCTGTATTTTCTTAGTTTTATTCTAAACAAGATGCCCCGATTTCATTTAAATACATTTAATAGCTGTAGGAACTAGTGAGCGGTATTTAGCAACATGCTATGTTAGAATAATGCCATCAAACGTGTCTGTTAAGCATATCACAGCGGACATACACGGAGGAAACATGGGGTAGAATCAAACAGGCCACAGGCTTTGAGATAGGCTGGCTCCCCAAGCTATTGCCCCCATTTAGCCCGAATGTCATAGACCTCTCCCCCCCCCCACATCCTGACAAAGATGTATTTAGTTGTATTTTGTTATCAGGGTGATCGTCCGTTCGCAGGCCACTTTGGCCATGTGGTGTAGTCATAAACCGTCGCGGATGTTTACCCGAAACCGGGGCATCAAACAAAGAATAAGGATTCCTTAGACAACCCATTTCAAAATATGGCAGCAACAAACGGAGTGCCCAGTTATTTCAAATAAACCATGACCTTTTTTTTAAAGTATTGAAGCACTTTTCTACCAATGTGAATAATAAACATTTTAGACAAAAAAAAATCAACGAATAACGCTGGTAATTCGTTGTCAAAATGAGCGTACGGCATTAGCCCAGAAGAGGGGTGGCAATTTGCATATGTGAAAGCCTATGTGAATGAGACACAGGTCCAAAACTTTTAACTAGAGACACAATATTTAAGTAGAGGCATACCCAAGCGAAACAAGAGAAAGTGTGAAACAAGCACAACTACTTTAGCCCAAGTTTTTAAAAATGAGAAAAAGCCGTAATCAGTTTAACAGTTTTATTTCAATGTCAAAGAGAAAAAAAAACACTTCACCAAAGGCGAAGATCCATCCATAGCGGCTCTGGGTCCCGTCAGCGTAGCACAAAGCTAGCGTGATCTAGGCTGCCATTATCCAAGGAGCAGGGCCAGGCGCGTGCCACCCGTTTGAACAATGCGGGCGAAATAACTGCCTTATGGGATGCGAAGCTTGCGCATGCGCAGTGACGCAGACGCGCCTTTCAAAATGGCGGCGGCAGCAACACACGCGAAAGATCGATCTCCTGTATTTTCTTAGTTTTATTCTAAACAAGATGCCCCGATTTCATTTAAATACATTTAATAGCTGTAGGAACTAGTGAGCGGTATTTAGCAACATGCTATGTTAGAATAATGCCATCAAACGTGTCTGTTAAGCATATCACAGCGGACATACACGGAAGAAACATGGGGTAGAATCAAACAGGCCACAGGCTTTGAGATAGGCTGGCTCCCCAAGCTATTGCCCCCATTTAGCCCGAATGTCATAGACCTCTCCCCCCCCCCCCACATCCTGACAAAGATGTATTTAGTTGTATTTTGTTATCAGGGTGATCGTCCGTTCGCAGGCCACTTTGGCCATGTGGTGTAGTCATAAACCGTCGCGGATGTTTCCCCGAAACCGGGGCATCAAACAAAGAATAAGGATTCCTTAGACAACCCATTTCAAAATATGGCAGCAACAAACGGAGTGCCCAGTTATTTCAAATAAACCATGACCTTTTTTTAAAGTATTGAAGCACTTTTCTACCAATGTGAATAATAAACATTTTAGACAAAAAAAATCAACGAATAACGCTGGTAATTCGTTGTCAAAATGAGCGTACGGCATTAGCCCAGAAGAGGGGTGGCAATTTGCATATGTGAAAGCCTATGTGAATGAGACACAGGTCCAAAACTTTTAACTAGAGACACAATATTTAAGTAGAGGCATACCCAAGCGAAACAAGAGAAAGTGTGAAACAAGCACAACTACTTTAGCCCAAGTTTTTAAAAATGAGAAAAAGCCGTAATCAGTTTAACAGTTTTATTTCAATGTCAAAGAGAAAAAAAAACACTTCACCAAAGGCGAAGATCCATCCATAGCGGCTCTGGGTCCCGTCAGCGTAGCACAAAGCTAGCGTGATCTAGGCTGCCATTATCCAAGGAGCAGGGCCAGGCGCGTGCCACCCGTTTGAACAATGCGGGCGAAATAACTGCCTTATGGGATGCGAAGCTTGCGCATGCGCAGTGACGCAGACGCGCCTTTCAAAATGGCGGCGGCAGCAACACACGCGAAAGATCGATCTCCTGTATTTTCTTAGTTTTATTCTAAACAAGATGCCCCGATTTCATTTAAATACATTTAATAGCTGTAGGAACTAGTGAGCGGTATTTAGCAACATGCTATGTTAGAATAATGCCATCAAACGTGTCTGTTAAGCATATCACAGCGGACATACACGGAGGAAACATGGGGTAGAATCAAACAGGCCACAGGCTTTGAGATAGGCTGGCTCCCCAAGCTATTGCCCCCATTTAGCCCGAATGTCATAGACCTCCCCCCCCCCCCCACATCCTGACAAAGATGTATTTAGTTGTATTTTGTTATCAGGGTGATCGTCCGTTCGCAGGCCACTTTGGCCATGTGGTGTAGTCATAAACCGTCGCGGATGTTTACCCGAAACCGGGGCATCAAACAAAGAATAAGGATTCCTTAGACAACCCATTTCAAAATATGGCAGCAACAAACGGAGTGCCCAGTTATTTCAAATAAACCATGACCTTTTTTTTAAAGTATTGAAGCACTTTTCTACCAATGTGAATAATAAACATTTTAGACAAAAAAAATCAACGAATAACGCTGGTAATTCGTTGTCAAAATGAGCGTACGGCATTAGCCCAGAAGAGGGGTGGCAATTTGCATATGTGAAAGCCTATGTGAATGAGACACAGGTCCAAAACTTTTAACTAGAGACACAATATTTAAGTAGAGGCATACCCAAGCGAAACAAGAGAAAGTGTGAAACAAGCACAACTACTTTAGCCCAAGTTTTTAAAAATGAGAAAAAGCCGTAATCAGTTTAACAGTTTTATTTCAATGTCAAAGAGAAAAAAAAACACTTCACCAAAGGCGAAGATCCATCCAAACACTTCACCAAAGGCGAAGATCCATCCATAGCGGCTCTGGGTCACGTCAGCGTAGCACAAAGCTAGCGTGATCTAGGCTGCCATTATCCAAGGAGCAGGGCCAGGCGCGTGCCACCCGTTTGAACAATGCGGGCGAAATAACTGCCTTATGGGATGCGAAGCTTGCGCATGCGCAGTGACGCAGACGCGCCTTTCAAAATGGCGGCGGCAGCAACACACGCGAAAGATCGATCTCCTGTATTTCTTAGTTTTATTCTAAACAAGATGCCCCGATTTCATTTAAATACATTTAATAGCTGTAGGAACTAGTGAGCGGTATTTAGCAACATGCTATGTTAGAATAATGCCATCAAACGTGTCTGTTAAGCATATCACAGCGGACATACACGGAGGAAACATGGGGTAGAATCAAACAGGCCACAGGCTTTGAGATAGGCTGGCTCCCCAAGCTATTGCCCCCATTTAGCCCGAATGTCATAGACCTCTCCCCCCCCACATCCTGACAAAGATGTATTTAGTTGTATTTTGTTATCAGGGTGATCGTCCGTTCGCAGGCCACTTTGGCCATGTGGTGTAGTCATAAACCGTCGCGGATGTTTACCCGAAACCGGGGCATCAAACAAAGAATAAGGATTCCTTAGACAACCCATTTCAAAATATGGCAGCAACAAACGGAGTGCCCAGTTATTTCAAATAAACCATGACCTTTTTTTTAAAGTATTGAAGCACTTTTCTACCAATGTGAATAATAAACATTTTAGACAAAAAAAATCAACGAATAACGCTGGTAATTCGTTGTCAAAATGAGCGTACGGCATTAGCCCAGAAGAGGGGTGGCAATTTGCATATGTGAAAGCCTATGTGAATGAGACACAGGTCCAAAACTTTTAACTAGAGACACAATATTTAAGTAGAGGCATACCCAAGCGAAACAAGAGAAAGTGTGAAACAAGCACAACTACTTTAGCCCAAGTTTTTAAAAATGAGAAAAAGCCGTAATCAGTTTAACAGTTTTATTTCAATGTCAAAGAGAAAAAAAAACACTTCACCAAAGGCGAAGATCCATCCATAGCGCTCTGGGTCCCGTCAGCGTAGCACAAAGCTAGCGTGATCTAGGCTGCCATTATCCAAGGAGCAGGGCCAGGCGCGTGCCACCCGTTTGAACAATGCGGGCGAAATAACTGCCTTATGGGATGCGAAGCTTGCGCATGCGCAGTGACGCAGACGCGCCTTTCAAAATGGCGGCGGCAGCAACACACGCGAAAGATCGATCTCCTGTATTTTCTTAGTTTTATTCTAAACAAGATGCCCCGTTTCATTAAATACATTTAATAGCTGTAGGAACTAGTGAGCGGTATATAGCAACATGCTATGTTAGAATAATGCCATCAAACGTGTCTGTTAAGCATATTACAGCGGACATACACGGAGGAAACATGGGGTAGAATCAAACAGGCACAGGCTTTGAGATAGGCTGGCTCCCCAAGCTATTGCCCCCATTTAGCCCGAATGTCATAGACCTCTCCCCCCCCCACATCCTGACAAAGATGTATTTAGTTGTATTTTGTTATCAGGTGATCGTCCGTTCGCAGGCCACTTTGGCCATGTGGTGTAGTCATAAACCGTCGCGGATGTTTACCCGAAACCGGGGCATCAAACAAAGAATAAGGATTCCTTAGACAACCCATTTCAAAATATGGCAGCAACAAACGGAGTGCCCAGTTATTTCAAATAAACCATGACCTTTTTTTAAAGTATTGAAGCACTTTTCTACCAATGTGAATAATAAACATTTTAGACAAAAAAAATCAACGAATAACGCTGGTAATTCGTTGTCAAAATGAGCGTACGGCATTAGCCCAGAGAGGGGTGGCAATTTGCATATGTGAAAGCCTATGTGAATGAGACACAGGTCCAAAACTTTTAACTAGAGACACAATATTTAAGTAGAGGCATACCCAAGCGAAACAAGAGAAAGTGTGAAACAAGCACAACTACTTTAGCCCAAGTTTTTAAAATGAGAAAAAGCCGTAATCAGTTTAACAGTTTTATTTCAATGTCAAAGAGAAAAAAAAACACTTCACCAAAGGCGAAGATCCATCCATAGCGGCTCTGGGTCCCGTCAGCGTAGCACAAAGCTAGCGTGATCTAGGCTGCCATTATCCAAGGAGCAGGGCCAGGCGCGTGCCACCCGTTTGAACAATGCGGGCGAAATAACTGCCTTATGGGATGCGAAGCTTGCGCATGCGCAGTGACGCAGACGCGCCTTTCAAAATGGCGGCGGCAGCAACACACGCGAAAGATCGATCTCCTGTATTTTCTTAGTTTTATTCTAAACAAGATGCCCCGATTTCATTTAAATACATTTAATAGCTGTAGGAACTAGTGAGCGGTATTTAGCAACATGCTATGTTAGAATAATGCCATCAAACGTGTCTGTTAAGCATATTACAGCGGACATACACGGAGGAAACAGGGGTAGAATCAAACAGGCCACAGGCTTTGAGATAGGCTGGCTCCCCAAGCTATTGCCCCCATTTAGCCCGAATGTCTTAGACCTCTCCCCCCCCCACATCCTGACAAAGATGTATTTAGTTGTATTTTGTTATCAGGGTGATCGTCCGTTCGCAGGCCACTTTGGCCATGTGGTGTAGTCATAAACCGTCGCGGATGTTTACCCGAAACCGGGGCATCAAACAAAGAATAAGGATTCCTTAGACAACCCATTTCAAAATATGGCAGCAACAAACGGAGTGCCCAGTTATTTCAAATAAACCATGACCTTTTTTTTAAAGTATTGAAGCACTTTTCTACCAATGTGAATAATAACAATTTTAGACAAAAAAAAATCAACGAATAACGCTGGTAATTCGTTGTCAAAATGAGCGTACGGCATTAGCCCAGAAGAGGGGTGGCAATTTGCATATGTGAAAGCCTATGTGAATGAGACACAGGTCCAAAACTTTTAACTAGAGACACAATATTTAAGTAGAGGCATACCCAAGCGAAACAAGAGAAAGTGTGAAACAAGCACAACTACTTTAGCCCAAGTTTTTAAAAATGAGAAAAAGCCGTAATCAGTTTAACAGTTTTATTTCAATGTCAAAGAGAAAAAAAAACACTTCACCAGAAGGCGAAGATCCATCCATAGCGGCTCTGGGTCCCGTCAGCGTAGCACAAAGCTAGCGTGATCTAGGCTGCCATTATCCAAGGAGCAGGGCCAGGCGCGTGCCACCCGTTTGAACAATGCGGGCGAAATAACTGCCTTATGGGATGCGAAGCTTGCGCATGCGCAGTGACGCAGACGCGCCTTTCAAAATGGCGGCGGCAGCAACACACGCGAAAGATCGATCTCCTGTATTTTCTTAGTTTTATTCTAAACAAGATGCCCCGATTTCATTAAATACATTTAATAGCTGTAGGAACTAGTGAGCGGTATTTAGCAACATGCTATGTTAGAATAATGCCATCAAACGTGTCTGTTAAGCATATCACAGCGGACATACACGGAAGAAACAATGGGTAGAATCAAACAGGCCACAGGCTTTGAGATAGGCTGGCTCCCCAAGCTATTGCCCCCATTTAGCCCGAATGTCATAGACCTCTCCCCCCCCCCCCCCACATCCTGACAAAGATGTATTTAGTTGTATTTTGTTATCAGGGTGATCGTCCGTTCGCAGGCCACTTTGGCCATGTGGTGTAGTCATAAACCGTCGCGGATGTTTACCCGAAACCGGGGCATCAAACAAAGAATAAGGATTCCTTAGACAACCCATTTCAAAATATGGCAGCAACAAACGGAGTGCCCAGTTATTTCAAATAAACCATGACCTTTTTTTAAAGTATTGAAGCACTTTTCTACCAATGTGAATAATAAACATTTTAGACAAAAAAATCAACGAATAACGCTGGTAATTCGTTGTCAAAATGAGCGTACGGCATTAGCCCAGAAGAGGGGTGGCAATTTGCATATGTGAAAGCCTATGTGAATGAGACAGAGGTCAAAACTTTTAACTAGAGACACAATATTTAAGTAGAGGCATTCCCAAGCGAAACAAGAGAAAGTGTGAAACAAGCACAACTACTTTAGCCCAAGTTTTTAAAAATGAGAAAAAGCCGTAATCAGTTTAACAGTTTTATTTCAATGTCAAAGAGAAAAAAAACACTTCACCAAAGGCGAAGATCCATCCATAGCGGCTCTGGGTCCCGTCAGCGTAGCACAAAGCTAGCGTGATCTAGGCTGCCATTATCCAAGGAGCAGGGCCAGGCGCGTGCCACCCGTTTGAACAATGCGGGCGAAATAACTGCCTTATGGGATGCGAAGCTTGCGCATGCGCAGTGACGCAGACGCGCCTTTCAAAATGGCGGCGGCATCAACACACGCGAAAGATCGATCTCCTGTATTTTCTTAGTTTTATTCTAAACAAGATGCCCCGATTTCATTTAAATACATTTAATAGCTGTAGGAACTAGTGAGCGGTATTAGCAACATGCTATGTTAGAATAATGCCATCAAACGTGTCTGTTAAGCATATCACAGCGGACATACACGGAGGAAACATGGGGTAGAATCAAACAGGCCACAGGCTTTGAGATAGGCTGGCTCCCCAAGCTATTGCCCCCATTTAGCCGAATGTCATAGACCTCCCCCCCCCCCACATCCTGACAAAGATGTATTTAGTTGTATTTTGTTATCAGGGTGATCGTCCGTTCGCAGGCCACTTTGGCCATGTGGTGTAGTCATAAACCGTCGCGGATGTTTCCCCGAAACCGGGGCATCAAACAAAGAATAAGGATTCCTTAGACAACCCATTTCAAAATATGGCAGCAACAAACGGAGTGCCCAGTTATTTCAAATAAACCATGACCTTTTTTTAAAGTATTGAAGCACTTTTCTACCAATGTGAATAATAAACATTTTAGACAAAAAAAATCAACGAATAACGCTGGTAATTCGTTGTCAAAATGAGCGTACGGCATTAGCCCAGAAGAGGGGTGGCAATTTGCATATGTGAAAGCCTATGTGAATGAGACACAGGTCCAAAACTTTTAACTAGAGACACAATATTTAAGTAGAGGCATACCCAAGCGAAACAAGAGAAAGTGTGAAACAAGCACAACTACTTTAGCCCAAGTTTTTAAAAATGAGAAAAAGCCGTAATCAGTTTAACAGTTTTATTTCAATGTCAAAGAGAAAAAAAACACTTCACCAAAGGCGAAGATCCATCCATAGCGGCTCTGGGTCCCGTCAGCGTAGCACAAAGCTAGCGTGATCTAGGCTGCCATTATCCAAGGAGCAGGGCCAGGCGCGTGCCACCCGTTTGAACAATGCGGGCGAAATAACTGCCTTATGGGATGCGAAGCTTGCGCATGCGCAGTGACGCAGACGCGCCTTTCAAAATGGCGGCGGCAGCAACACACGCGAAAGATCGATCTCCTGTATTTTCTTAGTTTTATTCTAAACAAGATGCCCCGATTTCATTTAAATACATTTAATAGCTGTAGGAACTAGTGAGCGGTATTTAGCAACATGCTATGTTAGAATAATGCCATCAAACGTGTCTGTTAAGCATATCACAGCGGACATACACGGAGGAAACATGGGGTAGAATCAAACAGGCCACAGGCTTTGAGATAGGCTGGCTCCCCAAGCTATTGCCCCCATTTAGCCCGAATGTCATAGACCTCTCCCCCCCCCCCACATCCTGACAAAGATGTATTTAGTTGTATTTTGTTATCAGGGTGATCGTCCGTTCGCAGGCCACTTTGGCCATGTGGTGTAGTCATAAACCGTCGCGGATGTTTACCCGAAACCGGGGCATCAAACAAAGAATAAGGATTCCTTAGACAACCCATTCAAAATATGGCAGCAACAAACGGAGTGCCCAGTTATTTCAAATAAACCATGACCTTTTTTTTAAAGTATTGAAGCACTTTTCTACCAATGTGAATAATAAAACATTTTAGACAAAAAAAATCAACGAATAACGCTGGTAATTCGTTGTCAAAATGAGCGTACGGCATTAGCCCAGAAGAGGGGTGGCAATTTGCATATGTGAAAGCCTATGTGAATGAGACACAGGTCCAAAACTTTTAACTAGAGACACAATATTTAAGTAGAGGCATACCCAAGCGAAACAAGAGAAAGTGTGAAACAAGCACAACTACTTTAGCCCAAGTTTTAAAAATGAGAAAAAGCCGTAATCAGTTTAACAGTTTTTATTTCAATGTCAAAGAGAAAAAAAAACACTTCACCAAAGGCGAAGATCCATCCATAGCGGCTCTGGGTCCCGTCAGCGTAGCACAAAGCTAGCGTGATCTAGGCTGCCATTATCCAAGGAGCAGGGCCAGGCGCGTGCCACCCGTTTGAACAATGCGGGCGAAATAAACTGCCTTATGGGATGCGAAGCTTGCGCATGCGCAGTGACGCAGACGCGCCTTTCAAAATGGCGGCGGCAGCAACACACGCGAAAGATCGATCTCCTGTATTTTCTTAGTTTTATTCTAAACAAGATGCCCCGATTTCATTTAAATACATTTAATAGCTGTAGGAACTAGTGAGCGGTATTTAGCAACATGCTATGTTAGAATAATGCCATCAAACGTGTCTGTTAAGCATATCACAGCGGACATACACGGAGGAAACATGGGGTAGAATCAAACAGGCCACAGGCTTTGAGATAGGCTGGCTCCCCAAGCTATTGCCCCCATTTAGCCCGAATGTCATAGACCTCTCCCCCCCCCCCCATCCTGACAAAGATGTATTTAGTTGTATTTTGCTTATCAGGGTGATCGTCCGTTCGCAGGCCACTTTGGCCATGTGGTGTAGTCATAAACCGTCGCGGATGTTTACCCGAAACCGGGGCATCAAACAAAGAATAAGGATTCCTTAGACAACCCATTTCAAAATATGGCAGCAACAAACGGAGTGCCCAGTTATTTCAAATAAACCATGACCTTTTTTTTAAAGTATTGAAGCACTTTTCTACCAATGTGAATAATAAACATTTTAGACAAAAAAAATCAACGAATAACGCTGGTAATTCGTTGTCAAAATGAGCGTACGGCATTAGCCCAGAAGAGGGGTGGCAATTTGCATATGTGAAAGCCTATGTGAATGAGACACAGGTCCAAAACTTTTAACTAGAGACACAATATTTAAGTAGAGGCATACCCAAGCGAAACAAGAGAAAGTGTGAAACAAGCACAACTACTTTAGCCCAAGTTTTTAAAAATGATAAAAGCCGTAATCAGTTTAACAGTTTTATTTCAATGTCAAAGAGAAAAAAAAACACTTCACCAAAGGCGAAGATCCATCCATAGCGGCTCTGGGTCCCGTCAGCGTAGCACAAAGCTAGCGTGATCTAGGCTGCCATTATCCAAGGAGCAGGGCCAGGCGCGTGCCACCCGTTTGAACAATGCGGGCGAAATAACTGCTTATGGGATGCGAAGCTTGCGCATGCGCAGTGACGCAGACGCGCCTTTCAAAATGGCGGCGGCAGCAACACACGCGAAAGATCGATCTCCTGTATTTTCTTAGTTTTATTCTAAACAAGATGCCCCGATTTCATTTAAATACATTTAATAGCTGTAGGAACTAGTGAGCGGTATTTAGCAACATGCTATGTTAGAATAATGCCATCAAACGTGTCTGTTAAGCATATCACAGCGGACATACACGGAGGAAACATGGGTAGAATCAAACAGGCCACAGGCTTTGAGATAGGCTGGCTCCCCAAGCTATTGCCCCCATTTAGCCCGAATGTCATAGACCTCTCCCCCCCCCCCCCATCCTGACAAAGATGTATTTAGTTGTATTTTGTTATCAGGGTGATCGTCCGTTCGCAGGCCACTTTGGCCATGTGGTGTAGTCATAAACCGTCGCGGATGTTACCCGAAACCGGGGCATCAAACAAAGAATAAGATTCCTTAGACAACCCATTTCAAAATATGGCAGCAACAAACGGAGTGCCCAGTTATTTCAAATAAACCATGACCTTTTTTTTAAAGTATTGAAGCACTTTTCTACCAATGTGAATTATAAACATTTTAGACAAAAAAAATCAACGAATAACGCTGTAATTCGTTGTCAAAATGAGCGTACGGCATTAGCCAGAAGAGGGGTGGCAATTTGCATATGTGAAAGCCTATGTGAATGAGACACAGGTCCAAAACTTTTAACTAGAGACACAATATTTAAGTAGAGGCATACCCAAGCGAAACAAGAGAAAGTGTGAAACAAGCACAACTACTTTAGCCCAAGTTTTTAAAAATGAGAAAAAGCCGTAATCAGTTTAACAGTTTTATTTCAATGTCAAAGAGAAAAAAAACACTTCACCAAAGGCGAAGATCCATCCATAGCGGCTCTGGGTCCCGTCAGCGTAGCACAAAGCTAGCGTGATCTAGGCTGCCATTATCCAAGGAGCAGGGCCAGGCGCGTGCCACCCGTTTGAACAATGCGGGCGAAATAACTGCCTTATGGGATGCGAAGCTTGCGCATGCGCAGTGACGCAGACGCGCCTTTCAAATGGCGGCGGCAGCAACACACGCGAAAGATCGATCTCCTGTATTTTCTTAGTTTTATTCTAAACAAGATGCCCCGATTTCATTTAAATACATTTAATAGCTGTAGGAACTAGTGAGCGGTATTTAGCAACATGCTATGTTAGAATAATGCCATCAAACGTGTCTGTTAAGCATATCACAGCGGACATACACGGAGGAAACATGGGGTAGAATCAAACAGGCCACAGGCTTTGAGATAGGCTGGCTCCCAAGCTATTGCCCCCATTTAGCCCGAATGTCATAGACCTCTCCCCCCCCCCCCCATCCTGACAAAGATGTATTTAGTTGTATTTTGTTATCAGGGTGATCGTCCGTTCGCAGGCCACTTTGGCCATGTGGTGTAGTCATAAACCGTCGCGGATGTTTACCCGAAACGGGGCATCAAACAAAGAATAAGGATTCCTTAGACAACCCATTTCAAAATATGGCAGCAACAAACGGAGTGCCCAGTTATTTCAAATAAACCATGACCTTTTTTTAAAGTATTGAAGCACTTTTCTACCAATGTGAATAATAAACATTTTAGACAAAAAAAATCAACGAATAACGCTGGTAATTCGTTGTCAAAATGAGCGTACGGCATTAGCCCAGAAGAGGGGTGGCAATTTGCATATGTGAAAGCCTATGTGAATGAGACACAGGTCCAAAACTTTTAACTAGAGACACAATATTTAAGTAGAGGCATACCCAAGCGAAACAAGAGAAAGTGTGAAACAAGCACAACTACTTTAGCCCAAGTTTTTAAAAATGAGAAAAAGCCGTAATCAGTTTAACAGTTTTATTTCAATGTCAAAGAGAAAAAAAAAACACTTCACCAAAGGCGAAGATCCATCCATAGCGGCTCTGGGTCCCGTCAGCGTAGCACAAAGCTAGCGTGATCTAGGCTGCCATTATCCAAGGAGCAGGGCCAGGCGCGTGCCACCCATTTGAACAATGCGGGCGAAATAACTGCCTTATGGGATGCGAAGCTTGCGCATGCGCAGTGACGCAGACGCGCCTTTCAAAATTGCGGCGGCAGCAACACACGCGAAAGATCGATCTCCTGTATTTTCTTAGTTTTATTCTAAACAAGATGCCCCGATTTCATTTAAATACATTTAATAGCTGTAGGAACTAGTGAGCGGTATTTAGCAACATGCTATGTTAGAATAATGCCATCAAACGTGTCTGTTAAGCATATCACAGCGGACATACACGGAGGAAACATGGGGTAGAATCAAACAGGCCACAGGCTTTGAGATAGGCTGGCTCCCCAAGCTATTGCCCCCATTTAGCCCGAATGTCATAGACCTCTCCCCCCCCCCACATCCTGACAAAGATGTATTTAGTTGTATTTTGTTATCAGGGTGATCGTCCGTTCGCAGGCCACTTTGGCCATGTGGTGTAGTCATAAACCGTCGCGGATGTTTACCCGAAACCGGGGCATCAAACAAGAATAAGGATTCCTTAGACAACCCATTTCAAAATATGGCAGCAACAAACGGAGTGCCCAGTTATTTCAAATAAACCATGACCTTTTTTTAAAGTATTGAAGCACTTTTCTACCAATGTGAATAATAAACATTTTAGACAAAAAAAATCAACGAATAACGCTGGTAATTCGTTGTCAAAATGAGCGTACGGCGTTAGCCCAGAAGAGGGGTGGCAATTTGCATATGTGAAAGCCTATGTGAATGAGACACAGGTCCAAAACTTTTAACTAGAGACACAATATTTAAGTAGAGGCATACCCAAGCGAAACAAGAGAAAGTGTGAAACAAGCACAACTACTTTAGCCCAAGTTTTAAAAATGAGAAAAAGCCGTAATCAGTTTAACAGTTTTATTTCAATGTCAAAGAGAAAAAAAAACACTTCACCAAAGGCGAAGATCCATCCATAGCGGCTCTGGGTCCCGTCAGCGTAGCACAAAGCTAGCGTGATCTAGGCTGCCATTATCCAAGGAGCAGGGCCAGGCGCGTGCCACCCGTTTGAACAATGCGGGCGAAATAACTGCCTTATGGGATGCGAAGCTTGCGCATGCGCAGTGACGCAGACGCGCCTTTCAAAATGGCGGCGGCAGCAACACACGCGAAAGATCGATCTCCTGTATTTTCTTAGTTTTATTCTAAACAAGATGCCCCGATTTCATTTAAATACATTTAATAGCTGTAGGAACTAGTGAGCGGTATTTAGCAACATGCTATGTTAGAATAATGCCATCAAACGTGTCTGTTAAGCATATCACAGCGGACATACACGGAGGAAACATGGGGTAGAATCAAACAGGCCACAGGCTTTGAGATAGGCTGGCTCCCCAAGCTATTGCCCCCATTTAGCCCGAATGTCATAGACCTGCCCCGCCCCACATCCTGACAAAGATGTATTTAGTTGTATTTTGTTATCAGGGTGATCGTCCGTTCGCAGGCCACTTTGGCCATGTGGTGTAGTCATAAACCGTCGCGGATGTTTACCCGAAACCGGGGCATCAAACAAAGAATAAGGATTCCTTAGACAACCCATTTCAAAATATGGCAGCAACAAACGGAGTGCCCAGTTATTTCAAATAAACCATGACCTTTTTTTAAAGTATTGAAGCACTTTTCTACCAATGTGAATAATAAACATTTTAGACAAAAAAAATCAACGAATAACGCTGGCAATTCGTTGTCAAAATGAGCGTACGGCATTAGCCCAGAAGAGGGGTGGCAATTTGCATATGTGAAAGCCTATGTGAATGAGACACAGGTCCCAAACTTTTAACTAGAGACACAATATTTAAGTAGAGGCATACCCAAGCGAAACAAGAGAAAGTGTGAAACAAGCACAACTATTTTAGCGGTGAGGGTAAAATGCGGACCGTTTACAAACAGCGGATTCCGTGTTTAATAGTGTTGAGGCAATGTTTTCTAGCCATTTAAGAAAGGCAGCAAAGGTTTTTTTTTTATACCTTTAAACATTAACAAAAACCGCTAATGTCTTTTCTTTAAAATTTTCAAGTCTATTTCTGTCTGGTTTTTCGCGATAAGTTGCGTGAACGCCTGAGTTAGTGTGTTTTTGGGGCTTGGATACACATCGAGGTCCTGACAGAAATAATTATGTCTGCTTTCACAAACCTAAAGTTAAACTTTAAAGCCCATCGGCGTGTGTGTGTGTGTGTGTGTGTGTGCTTGTGCACATGAGCACAAGCACATGGTTCAATGTAACTGTAGCAGCTTATTCCATTCATTCATTGTGCACATACACACATACACTCACCTAAAGGATTATTAGGAACACCATACTAATATGGTGTTTGACCCCCTTTCGCCTTCAGAACTGCCTTAATTCTACGTGGCATTGATTCAACAAGGTGCTGAAAGCATTCTTTAGAAATGTTGGCCCATATTGATAGGATAGCATCTTGCAGTTGATGGAGATTTGTGGGATGCACATCCAGGGCACGAAGCTCCCGTTCCAACACATCCCGAAGATGCTCTATTGGGTTGAGATCTGGTGACTGTTGGGGCCATTGTAGTACAGTGAACTCACTGTCATGTTCAAGAAATCAATTTGAAATGATTCGAGCTTTGTGACATGGTGCATTATCCTGCTGGAAGTAGCCATCAGAGGATGGGTACATGGTGGTCATAAAGGGATGGACATGGTCAGAAACAATGCTCAGGTAGGCCGTGGCATTTAAACGATGCCCAATTGGCACTAAGGGGCCTAAAGTGTGCCAAGAAAACATCCCCCACACCATTACACCACCACCAGCAGCCTGCACAGTGGTAACAAGGCATGATGGATCCATGTTCTCATTCTGTTTACGCCAAATTCTGACTCTACCATTTGAATGTCTCAACAGAAATCGAGACTCATCAGACCAGGCAACATTTTTCCAGTCTTCAACTGTCCAATTTTGGTGAGCTCGTGCAAATTGTAGCCTCTTTTTCCTATTTGTAGTGGAGATGAGTGGTACCCGGTGGGGTCTTCTGCTGTTGTAGCCCATCCGCCTCAAGGTTGTGCGTGTTGTGGCTTCACAAATGCTTTGCTGCATACCTCGGTTGTAACGAGTGGTTATTTCAGCCAACCACTCAGTTGGTTTTTGGACTTTCAGTTGCTCTTCTATCAGCTTGAATCAGTCGGACCATTCTCCTCTGACCTCTAGCATCAACAAGGCATTTTCGCCCAACGGGACTGCCGCATACTGGATGTTTTTCCCTTTGCACACCATTCTTTGTAAACCCTAGAAATGGTTGTGCGTGAAAATCCCAGTAACTGAGCAGATTGTGAAATACTCAGACCGGCCCGTCTGGCACCAACAACTATGCCACGCTCAAAATTGCTTAAATCACCTTTCTTTCCCATTCTGACATTCAGTTTGGAGTTCAGGAGATTGTCTTGACCAGGACCACACCCCTAAATGCATTGAAGCAACTGCCATGTGATTGGTTGATTAGATAATTGCATTAATGAGAAATTGAACAGGTGTTCCTAATAATCCTTTAGGTGAGCATATATGCTATGTCTAGATCTCCTGGGGAAATCAAGAGTGTTGCCCACAAACATTGTTCAGCTTTTGGCCTAACATGGTCCTTGCGTGTTTTAAAGTTGCGTGAAGTGGAGTGAGGAGCATTCTGAACATCAAACTATTTTAAGATAAATTGTCTGTAACAGGAAATTTAGTTTCTCAATTTATTTCTTATATATTATTTTGTTAATTATTGAGTTCAAAGTTTTGTAGTAAATGGTGATATTGTCATCAATTTGGTGATAATGCGAGCCAAACATTTCTCGAAAATGACATTTGCATACAGTAAGTAAAACATTCTGAAATCATATTTCTATTTTATTCTGCTGCTGCTTACATGTTTACATCTCTGTCTCTCTCGCTCTCTCTCTCCAGGACAGTGAAAGTAGGACTATTTACCCTTGTTTATGTAGCTGTAGGATGGCCATAATATAGTTTCAATCCGATATCGATGTAATGCTTGTCTGTGATGATTGGTTAACATATTGATTGGTGTATTAATATAGCCGGAAAGTAATAAAACCCATTGCAATCAAGTATACAGTGCCTTATAAAAGTATTCGGTTATCATAATTTTACTCAATTACAAAGGATAGTTAAACGTTTTCCAAATGAGCATTTTATTGCATTTCCAAAGGCACTGTAACTTATTTCTGTGCCAACATTAAAATTAAATAAACTTATGATTTAATGTCGATATGAGATGACAAATTATTCACAAATGATACAGAGGTGCCACTCATTTCCACATACAGTAACTCATCACAATTGGGTGCCACTGTGCTTTTTAATGAAAAGCTGATAAAACTTAAAATGTGGTTCGGTCATGTGTGTAGTCTGTGTGTAGACAAGGAAACAGAGGCATAGTAGCTGTTATTTTTTTATTCCAAAGTCATCCAATTTGCTATTTTCCTTACATACCCACCCATTCACTCACTCACTCACTGACCCACCCACCCATTCACACACCCAAGTCTTCCGTAAGGTGTTTGCAGAACTCGCTGCAGAACCCAGGCTGTGTGAAGTTCCCTCGTCTTCCACGCCCAATGTAGCCTATGGGACAATAAATAATAAGCAAGCATACTTAGTATCAAAACAGAGCAACAATGTTTTTCATTGCATACTTTCAAGAAAATATTCAGGACCTGACACACAATAAATTGTTCTGGTGACTTTCTTTTTGCAACCACTGACTTCAGCAACAATTGTCAACATTCTTACACAGTATGCATACCTGGTAAGCTGTTCTTATAAGTCTCTAGACAGTGCTGGCAGCATTCCAGGCGATACAATCGTCGGAATTGTGCTTGATAGGCCGCACTGTACAGTTTCCATGGGACTACACCTGTAGGTTTCAAATTTAAGAATGATTCATTAGAGTAAAATCCCTTGTTAATGGGAATACAAACATCCTAACTCAAAGGGTATTCAAATATCATAATATGTTTTATACCTACTGTCAAGCCACTGAAAATGCGCTCGGGCACGGAATGTTTCCCTTCCGACTAAGTCCCAAAAAAAGGTGACAAACAAGTGACAGCTTTAAAAAAGCTTTGTCACCCTCGAACAGGACTACTTCTAAAAGGATATCCTCCAGGACGTCGAGGGGGATCTGTGAAAGAAATCATACAAGCATGCAAATATTATTTTACAATAGTTCTGTAATATAACAAAAACAGACAAAAATAGCATGACTTCTACATTCCAACTCCAACTGCTTAAAATGAAGCTCATTGTTTTCACATTTTTGTAGGGTACAGCACAGTAAGCACAGAGAAAAAAAGAGAAAAACAGCAGGTTCAGCTGTAAGATCAGCTACATAAATACCTGTTCAATGGAGATGGAACCCATTCCTCCTCCTCTACCATCTGTGCTTTCAACACATTGAATTTTCCTAAAAGAAATTATATTGTCACAACTATTGTAAAACTATGACATATTGTAATGGTATCACATAGAGTTGACTCCACCTGAGGGCACAGGTGTAAAACAATTTGATCACGTTGGGCACCAGACCTGGAAAAAGGCAGTCATGATACTACCAGCTTGTCAGACTGAAAGGCTTATATGCATATGGGTCAGAACAATGCATCAGAGTGATAAATATTACAGCATCAACTTTGTAAGGTGTATCAATCCCCACTAGGGTTGTAACGGTATACCGGTATGGCGGTTTATTGTGATATTGACATGTACGATTATCATATCATGCACATTTGCCTATCCGCGGTTTGGAAAAAAAAAAAAGAAACCAGATCTCACCTGCGCTGCTGTGTATATGCAACTTCTTTCCGCTTTACTGCTTAGACTCCACCCATAAATGCACAGCGGCGAAAATGTCCGATAGTGGCTGCAAATTCTAATCTCTATTTCCTGCCGAAAAAAAAATTAAAATCTGCAGTATGGGAATATTTTGGGTATCCGAAAAATGATCGTGGGGTGGATATCCAGTTTGCAAGAAATGTGGACGAACAGTGGCCGCAAAAGGAGGAAATACGTCGAACATGTTCTCCCATATTCGCGAACACCATCCCTCCGTGAAGATAAAGGTAAGTTCCATTTATAACTTAAAGCCGTATTATTTCTGTGATGCAGAGGGAATCCCGGAATCCAGTCATGTAATTGGAGTCAATTACAGTATAATTCAGATGCCACGTAAAATGTCCGATTTGATAGATAGATGGATGAATAAATCAAAATATAGCTGTGCAGCAAATTAAATCGCGATGTGCGTCTGTGAATATACAGCGCAAGAAGGCTGCCGCTTGCTCATTAACCAACTACCCCCCCCCCCCCCCCCCCCACCACCACACACACACACACACACACACACACACACACACAGCGGCACAGATGATTATTTTGTCCTCCAGGTTCGTGTGCCGCCCCCCATAGAATCCCTCCCGGCGCCCTCCCAACTTCATCCCTTATCGTCTCCGCTCGCCCATCCTCTAGAAAAACGCTTTATTTAGATTATTTTTGTTTTCCTCCAAGTTCGTGTGCCGCCCCCCACGTGACATGAAAAAGTGCCGCCCCGGGCGGCTGCCCCGTTCGCCCATGCCTAAAACCGCCACTGCATGATGGTCATGGTTTTTAAAGCGTCTGCTGTCTCATTCACTATGTGAAGACGTGAACACATGAACATATCCAGAGCTACTCTCAAGAGAACACTTAATGATCACTTTATAATTTTATTTAAAAGAATAATCATCAAATACACTAACTGAAAACTCATAGGTGTTTAGTACAAGTGGACACATTCTCTCACCTCAGCGGTCAAGATTGAGCCCTGAAAATCTCAACATGCTTACATTTCTTCATCATAATCTGACCTGAAAAAAAGCAAAGAAATGCATGCTGCTATGATAATCTCAGGAAAATATTAACAAACATGACCCTGCACATATTGCTCTCCCATATATGCTGTTAAAGAGGAAGGACAGTTTGATTTATTCTTGTCTAATATAAAGAGAAATAACTTATTCCTTATTTTGTTCAAATGGGAGATGCGCAGCTTTATTTTATTTATTTTTCCCCCAAAAGTTAGACTCATACTTCCATAAGTTTTTTTTATTTTCATTAAAAAAAAGTTTGTTACAATAAACCATGTTCATCCAAAAACCATATCTCTTTTTATTCATTTAAGGGTCATTGTAGCTGATGATTATACTAATAATAATGATAGTTTAATACCGTATACCACGAAACCGTGATATTTTCTGAGACGATTATCATACCGTGAAAATCTCATACCGTTACAACCCTAATCCCCACCTTCAGATCAGATCACTAAGACCAATTAATCTGACTCCATTAAATTATGCTGCTGTTTGTAATAGGGTCAGTGGTGGCCTAATGGATAGGGAAGTGCACTTGTAATCGAAAGGTGCCACTGAAGTACCCTGAGCAAGGTACCACCCCCAAGCACTGCTCTCCTCTGCAATGTCATGGTGTCATATAGGTTAAATGCAGAGTACACATTTTGTTGTTGTGCACTGTGTGCTGTGGTGTGTCAATGACAACTAATCACTTCACTTATATGCCATGCACTACGAGGCATCACAGAAAATATTTAAAAAGTATGACACAAAAGGAATTGTATTACTGATTAATGAATAGTTTGTTTCCAAGTTATAAATAATATAATAACCGATACATTAGATGTTAAAAGTTATAACACCCATAAACAATGACAACTGTATTACATGAAATGGTTGCCAATTGTTAAATGGTTTCCAAATTTGCGACTAAGAGAGCCCATGCGGCAATCAATCAAATGAGTCAATCAATATATAAACAAACAAACAAATACGGAGGAACAAAACATAAAACATGCACCTCTGAGTCTCTGATTTCCGATCGGGCACTTGTGTGCTCCAGATGTGGTAGTCCCCAGCAGTCATCACTGCACACTGGTAGATCTCCTGTCATACATATCAGACCATGCATGAAAATATTAACCAAATAAGTGTTTCACCACATTTCTGTGATACTGAGCCATCTTATGAAGCATATAACACTTTCTTAGGGTGGCTGAAGGTTGGTATACATTTAGCTGCAGATCAAGTACCCACTGCAAACATACATAAGTATACATATTCTAAAAAACATGGATGTGTTAAGGTTTTTATTAAGTTGTACAACCAGGCCCTCAAAAAATATATATTGTCTTCATACCAGGGGATGCTGCAGTTGTCATACCATGAGCTGGTGCTGCTGTTGTTGTTTGTGCTTGTTCGGCTGGTGCTTCAGCTGGTGCTGCAAAAAAGCACATTTTAAACCAAATGATTTAGAATGAGTTAAATCGGTTGTACTGCATGCATTTCTCATCAACGCTATGCTGTCTAGCATTTCTGACAGATTTGTAAGTTATAGCTTTATGATCTTTCAAATTGCAAAATAAACATGAGGAATCACCTACAATTAAAAGACAAATATAACTTCACGGCACCGGACAGCAAAATTACATAAACATGACATAAACATGACATTACCACTAATAATTTAGAATGAGGGTGGAATACATACCCAAAACTGTCTGACCATTGGAATTTAACTGTATGTCCACTCCTTTGCCCAATCTCTTCTTCATGCTTTCTATGGTTCTTGAATTTCTAGCATTGTTGTAGTGACACAAAATATTTCGCATCAAAAAGACATGCGATGAGGGAGTCATCATGTTGAGAAAATGATTGTTTTTCCTCATTCCAGCAAAGAGCTGTTCAGCACACGGGCTGTTGATCCAACCACGTAACTCTGGGACCAGTTCCACCTTTCGCAAGACATCCCTGGCATCTTTTGAGTTTGCCTCATGAAATCTATCATAAAGAGCATAATGCTCAGACGATCCAGTTATAGGGTGGCCATTTTCATCAGGAACTGGCTTCTTGGTGACTAGCCATGGCAAGCTCACTTTTATCTGTCCAGTAGTGGCACATCTGATGTTATCTTCAGTAGGCTCAAGTAACCTACCCCCATGAGGTTTGAAGGGTAATGATTCTGGATCTCTTAGGTTGGTATGTGTTGCCAACCCTCTCGCAAAATCATATAATACAATGTTTGGAAAATGTTTCATCGACAATAAAAGGTCAGCAAAGTCCCGGGGGCTCTCAGCCCTTATGTTGAACTTAACACCATACACCACAGCACAAGGACAGGTGACCACAGCCCATCCACCTGTTTAAGGAAACTGTAAATCAGAGTGCAACCATTCCAAGTAATGAAACTAAGAACTGTCTGTAAAAACAGTC
The DNA here is from genome assembly GCF_048594095.1 of Paramormyrops kingsleyae. NCBI lineage: Eukaryota > Metazoa > Chordata > Actinopteri > Osteoglossiformes > Mormyridae > Paramormyrops > Paramormyrops kingsleyae. The sequence continues at coordinate 41,570,300 of NC_132802.1, read as the reverse complement.
TCTCAGTAATAGAACACAACTTACCAGAAGCTCCCCAGATCTGTGAAAACACCTTATCATAACTCGCTCTGTTCTTCATTTCTTGTTGAAGTCTCGTTACCAGGTCCATCCGTGAGCCTTTGGGGTCTATGCCACACTGTCGGCACAGAGCACGCACAGCTTCCATCTATAATGAACATTAGTATAGTTGGTCTGGCGTGGTTCAAAAACACACATCTTTGACAAAACTGACAAAAATTGACTTAAGTTCAGTACCTTGAGCTTAAGAAGTTCATCAGTCAGTCGGTCCTCTGTGAGGTTAAACTCAGATTCCTCCTTTGCACTACAAGCAGAATACACTTCTTTGTATTCAGTGTTGAGTACAACATCCCTATCTCTTGTGTGAGGACCAATCCACGGAGCCCAACTATGGTAACTGGGATGGACGACAAATGGGTTTGACTTGTTGCCTTTAAATGATGTTAGAAAATATTATTAACATAACAGTACATTATTCCACGATAAACAAAGTAAATGCTAGAATACTGTCATCCCACCTAGAACATTGTGCGGACTGTACTTACTTGGGACCAACCCACGGCTGATCATTTCAAGGGAAACCATCTCCCAGAAATTTTCAACACTTACCTTTCCATCAAAAGTCTGAGATGGTTCCTCAATGCTGCTCACTAAGGAAAGCAAGACTTAAGTAAGCATGTTCCAAACAGTCATAGCTGGATATGTGGTGCTTGAAACAATGTAAGACTAAGAAAATGAATAAATGTGTTCACTTACCAGGCATGCTAAAAACGCCCTTCTCATGAAGGTCCATCACAACAGATACTGGATGATAACCACACGATACACAAGCATATGTGTAACCGAGGTCTGACAGTGCTTCAAAGCTTAAATAAGCCTGCAGGACCCTTTCCCTGGATGGATAGGTTTTACCAGAGGTCTTCTCCAACACATCCATGGCACTCCCTACTGCCTGATGAGTCTGTGAAATTGATGTATGACATTTAAAGGCTTTACAATATATTATTTTGATAAAGTATTCGTAATTGTTTTAAATGATTAAAACAACAGAACATGGTTCCTACCTGAAGTGTATTGCGTAGAAAATGGCACATGTATATGGACAGAAGTGTGTGGTCATCGAAATTGTGGACACCATCAGTCCACTCCTGGTATCGATATGCCATACCACACCTGTAGCACCATTTTCTGTACACTGAAATTCCTAATGGACACAAGCACCAGTAAATGTTACACATTTATCTTTCACCATTTTACACTGTGACATGTCTCTATACTTTGCACAGTACTAAAAGCCAGTGTATGAAATTCTCTCAGTAAGCATACAAGTGTGAATTGCTGGGAAGGAGGCTAAGCTGCTGATAGTGGAAGTCATGGCTACACTGACATTTACAGTACATGTAGTGAGTAATGAAATGTTAAAATATCGATAATAAATATTTAAATAAAGAGAGAACATACCTTCTATGACATCAGTGATTGTTAGGATTTTAGCCTTAGATGTAATCAGCACAGGTTCGCTTAGAGGAGTGGGCTCTAAACATTCTGAGCAAAAGGTTTCTGATGGTATGAAGTGCACAGGGAAATGAATGGTCTTGACCACGTCTGAGGGGAAAATCGCAGGCAGTTTCTTCTTATGAAAAATGTATTGAACCATCCGCGACAGATTTTTGCCTTCAGGTGAGTATGGAGCTCCTTCTTCTAGGTCAAAACTTTCCATGTCAATTGGAAAATGTTCTGTGATGTTCTCCTCCACACTTCTGGTTTTTCTGAAGAGTGCCTGGTCTGTTTCAAATAAATGCCACTTGGCAACATATTTAGGTATGCATGACTGCCTTGGGTTCGCGCAAGGACAATGCCATGAAATGATTTTAGAATTGTACCTTACCACCACTCTGCCAAGCCGGCTGTAATAGGAGATAGTTGACTCGTATACAGAAATGTGCTTTTTGTAGGGGGGTCCACACACAGTCACCAGACAGGACAACGGGACTCCTGCATCATTTGCTTCTCTCTGACGTACCAAACACCTTTCCTTTTTGTCTTCCCCAAACCACTTGTCATGTACCATCACCTGCAAAACATCCTCTGTAAGTGATGGAGTGTCCATTCTGGCTGGAGGGCAGTACACGAGGGACTGAATGTGGTGGCACTCAAATGGACGAAGGTTTGACCTCTCTGCAAACTCTGCATTAATTCTGCAGATATCCAGCTCACACATTGTTTTTTGTTCAGGACCCCATGTCCTTTTAATGACACGTACTGGTGTGCTGGGTGCTATAAAAGACTTTGCTACTGCAAACACTCCATTTGTGTAATCAACACACTGAGCACTGAGGTGGTTCTGTGCCGTAATGTCCATTTTGATGGGAGTGTGACGTCTTCGAAGATGTATCCGTAGGTTCCGTCTATTAAGGATTAGGCCACAGCTAGTACACTTCACTGTTTTCTGCTTTCTTTGGGTGAGAGGGTGGTAGTGCTGGTGCTGCTGAGGAGCCAGGATCAGAGGAACATGAAGAAAGTGAGGGGTGGAGGATGGGGACTGGGGGAGGGGGACATGCAGCTTCAGAAGCAGTAAAGGAGGGAGCAGGAGAGGCGGGAGGTGACTGATGCGCTTCCGTTGTGGTTGGCTTGGTTTCACTGATGCATTGGGATACATGATGTTTAAACTGGTCTTTGCGTATTATTGTTTGGCTGCAATAAAGACAATGAAAGTGTCCTGTGGGTCTGCAATAATTGTTGCATTTGCTGATGAAGAAACCTGCAAGACGGCAACATGAAGACCAAAGCTATCAACAGAAAAGAAAGGTATACACAGAACGGGACTGGGGGAGTGAGGTCAGGAGTAGCTGATCAGAAAGTTACAGTGTCAAACAAAACACAAACATAGGTAAATTAGCTTACCAATATTCACATGACTTCAGGGACTCCCACTAAGGAACTCCACATCATTTTGTCTATCTTGATTGTAAGAAGTGCATTCTACATTTAAGCATGTGTATGTTTTAAAACCACCAAAATCAATAGACCAATAAACATCATTAGGAATTACCTCTATGCTGTACTGCATGTCTCACGTGGCTCTGAATGTGTGTTGTAAATTTGAATTGTTGGTCAGTTGCATAAGTGCAGCATGGGCATCTGAACACACCGTCTAGGCAAAACCTTGTTGCATCAGGACTGGCCTGTAAATGCGTTGGATGCTTTAAAACATAAACAATAAAACATTGTGTAAACTTACTGTTACTCTGAGGTGCACGCTCATTCTAACAACATAACATGCATGCAGAAGTAATGCAGCTTGTAAGGTTATCAGGCTGTGATATCGATAAAATATCTTATAGAGCATTCATATCATCAGCATTAACTTGAGTATCCTGAGCATCATAATATAGCCTAAACATCTGCATAATTAACAATCATAATATACTATTTTTACATAAATACCATTGAGGTTGTTGGTGTAATTTAATAATATATCGGTCACATACTCCATAACTCTTAATAAAACAATTCGGTCATCATAATCAGAAAAACTCAAAAGCACCTGTCGTAGTCTGTTTTCTACATATGCATTTGTGATAAATATTTTGCAATATTGTCATATAATTTTTAGGACATAAGGCCCAGACCTGCGGTCCCTGAAACAAAAGAGAAACAACCTAGCAGCAAAACGTACCGTCTGCGTTTTCTAGTGTTACGCCCTAAAACAAAACATATATACATGATTTATTTATTCAAATTTCATTTTAGTCTATTCAATGTGTTACCCTTCTCATGTTCTGAATCTAAGGGCATTTCAAGTCCGGAAATTTTAACTAGAGACACAATATTTAAGTAGAGGCATACCCAATTTCATTTTAGTCTATTCAATGTGTTACCCTTCTCATGTTCTGAATCTAAGGGCATTTCAAGTCCGGAAATTTTAACTAGAGACACAATATTTAAGTAGAGGCATACCCAAGCGAAACAAGAGAAAGTGTGAAACAAGCACAACTACTTTAGCCCAAGTTTTTAAAAATGAGAAAAAGCCGTAATCAGTTTAACAGTTTTATTTCAATGTCAAAGAGAAAAAAAAACACTTCACCAAAGGCGAAGATCCATCCATAGCGGCTCTGGGTCCCGTCAGCGTAGCACAAAGCTAGCGTGATCTAGGCTGCCATTATCCAAGGAGCAGGGCCAGGCGCGTGCCACCCGTTTGAACAATGCGGGCGAAATAACTGCCTTATGGGATGCGAAGCTTGCGCATGCGCAGTGACGCAGACGCGCCTTTCAAAATGGCGGCGGCAGCAACACACGCGAAAGATCGATCTCCTGTATTTTCTTAGTTTTATTCTAAACAAGATGCCCCGATTTCATTTAAATACATTTAATAGCTGTAGGAACTAGTGAGCGGTATTTAGCAACATGCTATGTTAGAATAATGCCATCAAACGTGTCTGTTAAGCATATCACAGCGGACATACACGGAAGAAACATGGGGTAGAATCAAACAGGCCACAGGCTTTGAGATAGGCTGGCTCCCCAAGCTATTGCCCCCATTTAGCCCGAATGTCATAGACCTCTCCCCCCCCCCCCACATCCTGACAAAGATGTATTTAGTTGTATTTTGTTATCAGGGTGATCGTCCGTTCGCAGGCCACTTTGGCCATGTGGTGTAGTCATAAACCGTCGCGGATGTTTCCCCGAAACCGGGGCATCAAACAAAGAATAAGGATTCCTTAGACAACCCATTTCAAAATATGGCAGCAACAAACGGAGTGCCCAGTTATTTCAAATAAACCATGACCTTTTTTTAAAGTATTGAAGCACTTTTCTACCAATGTGAATAATAAACATTTTAGACAAAAAAAATCAACGAATAACGCTGGTAATTCGTTGTCAAAATGAGCGTACGGCATTAGCCCAGAAGAGGGGTGGCAATTTGCATATGTGAAAGCCTATGTGAATGAGACACAGGTCCAAAACTTTTAACTAGAGACACAATATTTAAGTAGAGGCATACCCAAGCGAAACAAGAGAAAGTGTGAAACAAGCACAACTACTTTAGCCCAAGTTTTTAAAAATGAGAAAAAGCCGTAATCAGTTTAACAGTTTTATTTCAATGTCAAAGAGAAAAAAAAACACTTCACCAAAGGCGAAGATCCATCCATAGCGGCTCTGGGTCCCGTCAGCGTAGCACAAAGCTAGCGTGATCTAGGCTGCCATTATCCAAGGAGCAGGGCCAGGCGCGTGCCACCCGTTTGAACAATGCGGGCGAAATAACTGCCTTATGGGATGCGAAGCTTGCGCATGCGCAGTGACGCAGACGCGCCTTTCAAAATGGCGGCGGCAGCAACACACGCGAAAGATCGATCTCCTGTATTTTCTTAGTTTTATTCTAAACAAGATGCCCCGATTTCATTTAAATACATTTAATAGCTGTAGGAACTAGTGAGCGGTATTTAGCAACATGCTATGTTAGAATAATGCCATCAAACGTGTCTGTTAAGCATATCACAGCGGACATACACGGAGGAAACATGGGGTAGAATCAAACAGGCCACAGGCTTTGAGATAGGCTGGCTCCCCAAGCTATTGCCCCCATTTAGCCCGAATGTCATAGACCTCCCCCCCCCCCCCACATCCTGACAAAGATGTATTTAGTTGTATTTTGTTATCAGGGTGATCGTCCGTTCGCAGGCCACTTTGGCCATGTGGTGTAGTCATAAACCGTCGCGGATGTTTACCCGAAACCGGGGCATCAAACAAAGAATAAGGATTCCTTAGACAACCCATTTCAAAATATGGCAGCAACAAACGGAGTGCCCAGTTATTTCAAATAAACCATGACCTTTTTTTTAAAGTATTGAAGCACTTTTCTACCAATGTGAATAATAAACATTTTAGACAAAAAAAATCAACGAATAACGCTGGTAATTCGTTGTCAAAATGAGCGTACGGCATTAGCCCAGAAGAGGGGTGGCAATTTGCATATGTGAAAGCCTATGTGAATGAGACACAGGTCCAAAACTTTTAACTAGAGACACAATATTTAAGTAGAGGCATACCCAAGCGAAACAAGAGAAAGTGTGAAACAAGCACAACTACTTTAGCCCAAGTTTTTAAAAATGAGAAAAAGCCGTAATCAGTTTAACAGTTTTATTTCAATGTCAAAGAGAAAAAAAAACACTTCACCAAAGGCGAAGATCCATCCATAGCGGCTCTGGGTCCCGTCAGCGTAGCACAAAGCTAGCGTGATCTAGGCTGCCATTATCCAAGGAGCAGGGCCAGGCGCGTGCCACCCGTTTGAACAATGCGGGCGAAATAACTGCCTTATGGGATGCGAAGCTTGCGCATGCGCAGTGACGCAGACGCGCCTTTCAAAATGGCGGCGGCAGCAACACACGCGAAAGATCGATCTCCTGTATTTTCTTAGTTTTATTCTAAACAAGATGCCCCGATTTCATTTAAATACATTTAATAGCTGTAGGAACTAGTGAGCGGTATTTAGCAACATGCTATGTTAGAATAATGCCATCAAACGTGTCTGTTAAGCATATCACAGCGGACATACACGGAGGAAACATGGGGTAGAATCAAACAGGCCACAGGCTTTGAGATAGGCTGGCTCCCCAAGCTATTGCCCCCATTTAGCCCGAATGTCATAGACCTCTCCCCCCCCCACATCCTGACAAAGATGTATTTAGTTGTATTTTGTTATCAGGGTGATCGTCCGTTCGCAGGCCACTTTGGCCATGTGGTGTAGTCATAAACCGTCGCGGATGTTTACCCGAAACCGGGGCATCAAACAAAGAATAAGGATTCCTTAGACAACCCATTTCAAAATATGGCAGCAACAAACGGAGTGCCCAGTTATTTCAAATAAACCATGACCTTTTTTTTAAAGTATTGAAGCACTTTTCTACCAATGTGAATAATAAACATTTTAGACAAAAAAAAATCAACGAATAACGCTGGTAATTCGTTGTCAAAATGAGCGTACGGCATTAGCCCAGAAGAGGGGTGGCAATTTGCATATGTGAAAGCCTATGTGAATGAGACACAGGTCCAAAACTTTTAACTAGAGACACAATATTTAAGTAGAGGCATACCCAAGCGAAACAAGAGAAAGTGTGAAACAAGCACAACTACTTTAGCCCAAGTTTTTAAAAATGAGAAAAAGCCGTAATCAGTTTAACAGTTTTATTTCAATGTCAAAGAGAAAAAAAAACACTTCACCAAAGGCGAAGATCCATCCATAGCGGCTCTGGGTCCCGTCAGCGTAGCACAAAGCTAGCGTGATCTAGGCTGCCATTATCCAAGGAGCAGGGCCAGGCGCGTGCCACCCGTTTGAACAATGCGGGCGAAATAACTGCCTTATGGGATGCGAAGCTTGCGCATGCGCAGTGACGCAGACGCGCCTTTCAAAATGGCGGCGGCAGCAACACACGCGAAAGATCGATCTCCTGTATTTTCTTAGTTTTATTCTAAACAAGATGCCCCGATTTCATTTAAATACATTTAATAGCTGTAGGAACTAGTGAGCGGTATTTAGCAACATGCTATGTTAGAATAATGCCATCAAACGTGTCTGTTAAGCATATTACAGCGGACATACACGGAGGAAACATGGGGTAGAATCAAACAGGCCACAGGCTTTGAGATAGGCTGGCTCCCCAAGCTATTGCCCCCATTTAGCCCGAATGTCATAGACCTCTCCCCCCCCCACATCCTGACAAAGATGTATTTAGTTGTATTTTGTTATCAGGGTGATCGTCCGTTCGCAGGCCACTTTGGCCATGTGGTGTAGTCATAAACCGTCGCGGATGTTTACCCGAAACCGGGGCATCAAACAAAGAATAAGGATTCCTTAGACAACCCATTTCAAAATATGGCAGCAACAAACGGAGTGCCCAGTTATTTCAAATAAACCATGACCTTTTTTTTAAAGTATTGAAGCACTTTTCTACCAATGTGAATAATAAACATTTTAGACAAAAAAAAATCAACGAATAACGCTGGTAATTCGTTGTCAAAATGAGCGTACGGCATTAGCCCAGAAGAGGGGTGGCAATTTGCATATGTGAAAGCCTATGTGAATGAGACACAGGTCCAAAACTTTTAACTAGAGACACAATATTTAAGTAGAGGCATACCCAAGCGAAACAAGAGAAAGTGTGAAACAAGCACAACTACTTTAGCCCAAGTTTTTAAAAATGAGAAAAAGCCGTAATCAGTTTAACAGTTTTATTTCAATGTCAAAGAGAAAAAAAAACACTTCACCAAAGGCGAAGATCCATCCATAGCGGCTCTGGGTCCCGTCAGCGTAGCACAAAGCTAGCGTGATCTAGGCTGCCATTATCCAAGGAGCAGGGCCAGGCGCGTGCCACCCGTTTGAACAATGCGGGCGAAATAACTGCCTTATGGGATGCGAAGCTTGCGCATGCGCAGTGACGCAGACGCGCCTTTCAAAATGGCGGCGGCAGCAACACACGCGAAAGATCGATCTCCTGTATTTTCTTAGTTTTATTCTAAACAAGATGCCCCGATTTCATTTAAATACATTTAATAGCTGTAGGAACTAGTGAGCGGTATTTAGCAACATGCTATGTTAGAATAATGCCATCAAACGTGTCTGTTAAGCATATTACAGCGGACATACACGGAGGAAACATGGGGTAGAATCAAACAGGCCACAGGCTTTGAGATAGGCTGGCTCCCCAAGCTATTGCCCCCATTTAGCCCGAATGTCATAGACCTCTCCCCCCCCCACATCCTGACAAAGATGTATTTAGTTGTATTTTGTTATCAGGGTGATCGTCCGTTCGCAGGCCACTTTGGCCATGTGGTGTAGTCATAAACCGTCGCGGATGTTTACCCGAAACCGGGGCATCAAACAAAGAATAAGGATTCCTTAGACAACCCATTTCAAAATATGGCAGCAACAAACGGAGTGCCCAGTTATTTCAAATAAACCATGACCTTTTTTTTAAAGTATTGAAGCACTTTTCTACCAATGTGAATAATAAACATTTTAGACAAAAAAAAATCAACGAATAACGCTGGTAATTCGTTGTCAAAATGAGCGTACGGCATTAGCCCAGAAGAGGGGTGGCAATTTGCATATGTGAAAGCCTATGTGAATGAGACACAGGTCCAAAACTTTTAACTAGAGACACAATATTTAAGTAGAGGCATACCCAAGCGAAACAAGAGAAAGTGTGAAACAAGCACAACTACTTTAGCCCAAGTTTTTAAAAATGAGAAAAAGCCGTAATCAGTTTAACAGTTTTATTTCAATGTCAAAGAGAAAAAAAAACACTTCACCAAAGGCGAAGATCCATCCATAGCGGCTCTGGGTCCCGTCAGCGTAGCACAAAGCTAGCGTGATCTAGGCTGCCATTATCCAAGGAGCAGGGCCAGGCGCGTGCCACCCGTTTGAACAATGCGGGCGAAATAACTGCCTTATGGGATGCGAAGCTTGCGCATGCGCAGTGACGCAGACGCGCCTTTCAAAATGGCGGCGGCAGCAACACACGCGAAAGATCGATCTCCTGTATTTTCTTAGTTTTATTCTAAACAAGATGCCCCGATTTCATTTAAATACATTTAATAGCTGTAGGAACTAGTGAGCGGTATTTAGCAACATGCTATGTTAGAATAATGCCATCAAACGTGTCTGTTAAGCATATCACAGCGGACATACACGGAAGAAACATGGGGTAGAATCAAACAGGCCACAGGCTTTGAGATAGGCTGGCTCCCCAAGCTATTGCCCCCATTTAGCCCGAATGTCATAGACCTCTCCCCCCCCCCCACATCCTGACAAAGATGTATTTAGTTGTATTTTGTTATCAGGGTGATCGTCCGTTCGCAGGCCACTTTGGCCATGTGGTGTAGTCATAAACCGTCGCGGATGTTTACCCGAAACCGGGGCATCAAACAAAGAATAAGGATTCCTTAGACAACCCATTTCAAAATATGGCAGCAACAAACGGAGTGCCCAGTTATTTCAAATAAACCATGACCTTTTTTTTAAAGTATTGAAGCACTTTTCTACCAATGTGAATAATAAACATTTTAGACAAAAAAAATCAACGAATAACGCTGGTAATTCGTTGTCAAAATGAGCGTACGGCATTAGCCCAGAAGAGGGGTGGCAATTTGCATATGTGAAAGCCTATGTGAATGAGACAGAGGTCCAAAACTTTTAACTAGAGACACAATATTTAAGTAGAGGCATACCCAAGCGAAACAAGAGAAAGTGTGAAACAAGCACAACTACTTTAGCCCAAGTTTTTAAAAATGAGAAAAAGCCGTAATCAGTTTAACAGTTTTATTTCAATGTCAAAGAGAAAAAAAAACACTTCACCAAAGGCGAAGATCCATCCATAGCGGCTCTGGGTCCCGTCAGCGTAGCACAAAGCTAGCGTGATCTAGGCTGCCATTATCCAAGGAGCAGGGCCAGGCGCGTGCCACCCGTTTGAACAATGCGGGCGAAATAACTGCCTTATGGGATGCGAAGCTTGCGCATGCGCAGTGACGCAGACGCGCCTTTCAAAATGGCGGCGGCAGCAACACACGCGAAAGATCGATCTCCTGTATTTTCTTAGTTTTATTCTAAACAAGATGCCCCGATTTCATTTAAATACATTTAATAGCTGTAGGAACTAGTGAGCGGTATTTAGCAACATGCTATGTTAGAATAATGCCATCAAACGTGTCTGTTAAGCATATCACAGCGGACATACACGGAGGAAACATGGGGTAGAATCAAACAGGCCACAGGCTTTGAGATAGGCTGGCTCCCCAAGCTATTGCCCCCATTTAGCCCGAATGTCATAGACCTCCCCCCCCCCCCCACATCCTGACAAAGATGTATTTAGTTGTATTTTGTTATCAGGGTGATCGTCCGTTCGCAGGCCACTTTGGCCATGTGGTGTAGTCATAAACCGTCGCGGATGTTTCCCCGAAACCGGGGCATCAAACAAAGAATAAGGATTCCTTAGACAACCCATTTCAAAATATGGCAGCAACAAACGGAGTGCCCAGTTATTTCAAATAAACCATGACCTTTTTTTAAAGTATTGAAGCACTTTTCTACCAATGTGAATAATAAACATTTTAGACAAAAAAAATCAACGAATAACGCTGGTAATTCGTTGTCAAAATGAGCGTACGGCATTAGCCCAGAAGAGGGGTGGCAATTTGCATATGTGAAAGCCTATGTGAATGAGACACAGGTCCAAAACTTTTAACTAGAGACACAATATTTAAGTAGAGGCATACCCAAGCGAAACAAGAGAAAGTGTGAAACAAGCACAACTACTTTAGCCCAAGTTTTTAAAAATGAGAAAAAGCCGTAATCAGTTTAACAGTTTTATTTCAATGTCAAAGAGAAAAAAAAACACTTCACCAAAGGCGAAGATCCATCCATAGCGGCTCTGGGTCCCGTCAGCGTAGCACAAAGCTAGCGTGATCTAGGCTGCCATTATCCAAGGAGCAGGGCCAGGCGCGTGCCACCCGTTTGAACAATGCGGGCGAAATAACTGCCTTATGGGATGCGAAGCTTGCGCATGCGCAGTGACGCAGACGCGCCTTTCAAAATGGCGGCGGCAGCAACACACGCGAAAGATCGATCTCCTGTATTTTCTTAGTTTTATTCTAAACAAGATGCCCCGATTTCATTTAAATACATTTAATAGCTGTAGGAACTAGTGAGCGGTATTTAGCAACATGCTATGTTAGAATAATGCCATCAAACGTGTCTGTTAAGCATATCACAGCGGACATACACGGAGGAAACATGGGGTAGAATCAAACAGGCCACAGGCTTTGAGATAGGCTGGCTCCCCAAGCTATTGCCCCCATTTAGCCCGAATGTCATAGACCTCTCCCCCCCCCCCACATCCTGACAAAGATGTATTTAGTTGTATTTTGTTATCAGGGTGATCGTCCGTTCGCAGGCCACTTTGGCCATGTGGTGTAGTCATAAACCGTCGCGGATGTTTACCCGAAACCGGGGCATCAAACAAAGAATAAGGATTCCTTAGACAACCCATTTCAAAATATGGCAGCAACAAACGGAGTGCCCAGTTATTTCAAATAAACCATGACCTTTTTTTTAAAGTATTGAAGCACTTTTCTACCAATGTGAATAATAAACATTTTAGACAAAAAAAATCAACGAATAACGCTGGTAATTCGTTGTCAAAATGAGCGTACGGCATTAGCCCAGAAGAGGGGTGGCAATTTGCATATGTGAAAGCCTATGTGAATGAGACACAGGTCCAAAACTTTTAACTAGAGACACAATATTTAAGTAGAGGCATACCCAAGCGAAACAAGAGAAAGTGTGAAACAAGCACAACTACTTTAGCCCAAGTTTTTAAAAATGAGAAAAAGCCGTAATCAGTTTAACAGTTTTATTTCAATGTCAAAGAGAAAAAAAAACACTTCACCAAAGGCGAAGATCCATCCATAGCGGCTCTGGGTCCCGTCAGCGTAGCACAAAGCTAGCGTGATCTAGGCTGCCATTATCCAAGGAGCAGGGCCAGGCGCGTGCCACCCGTTTGAACAATGCGGGCGAAATAACTGCCTTATGGGATGCGAAGCTTGCGCATGCGCAGTGACGCAGACGCGCCTTTCAAAATGGCGGCGGCAGCAACACACGCGAAAGATCGATCTCCTGTATTTTCTTAGTTTTATTCTAAACAAGATGCCCCGATTTCATTTAAATACATTTAATAGCTGTAGGAACTAGTGAGCGGTATTTAGCAACATGCTATGTTAGAATAATGCCATCAAACGTGTCTGTTAAGCATATCACAGCGGACATACACGGAGGAAACATGGGGTAGAATCAAACAGGCCACAGGCTTTGAGATAGGCTGGCTCCCCAAGCTATTGCCCCCATTTAGCCCGAATGTCATAGACCTCTCCCCCCCCCCCCCATCCTGACAAAGATGTATTTAGTTGTATTTTGTTATCAGGGTGATCGTCCGTTCGCAGGCCACTTTGGCCATGTGGTGTAGTCATAAACCGTCGCGGATGTTTACCCGAAACCGGGGCATCAAACAAAGAATAAGGATTCCTTAGACAACCCATTTCAAAATATGGCAGCAACAAACGGAGTGCCCAGTTATTTCAAATAAACCATGACCTTTTTTTTAAAGTATTGAAGCACTTTTCTACCAATGTGAATAATAAACATTTTAGACAAAAAAAATCAACGAATAACGCTGGTAATTCGTTGTCAAAATGAGCGTACGGCATTAGCCCAGAAGAGGGGTGGCAATTTGCATATGTGAAAGCCTATGTGAATGAGACACAGGTCCAAAACTTTTAACTAGAGACACAATATTTAAGTAGAGGCATACCCAAGCGAAACAAGAGAAAGTGTGAAACAAGCACAACTACTTTAGCCCAAGTTTTTAAAAATGAGAAAAAGCCGTAATCAGTTTAACAGTTTTATTTCAATGTCAAAGAGAAAAAAAAACACTTCACCAAAGGCGAAGATCCATCCATAGCGGCTCTGGGTCCCGTCAGCGTAGCACAAAGCTAGCGTGATCTAGGCTGCCATTATCCAAGGAGCAGGGCCAGGCGCGTGCCACCCGTTTGAACAATGCGGGCGAAATAACTGCCTTATGGGATGCGAAGCTTGCGCATGCGCAGTGACGCAGACGCGCCTTTCAAAATGGCGGCGGCAGCAACACACGCGAAAGATCGATCTCCTGTATTTTCTTAGTTTTATTCTAAACAAGATGCCCCGATTTCATTTAAATACATTTAATAGCTGTAGGAACTAGTGAGCGGTATTTAGCAACATGCTATGTTAGAATAATGCCATCAAACGTGTCTGTTAAGCATATCACAGCGGACATACACGGAGGAAACATGGGGTAGAATCAAACAGGCCACAGGCTTTGAGATAGGCTGGCTCCCCAAGCTATTGCCCCCATTTAGCCCGAATGTCATAGACCTCTCCCCCCCCCCCCCATCCTGACAAAGATGTATTTAGTTGTATTTTGTTATCAGGGTGATCGTCCGTTCGCAGGCCACTTTGGCCATGTGGTGTAGTCATAAACCGTCGCGGATGTTTACCCGAAACCGGGGCATCAAACAAAGAATAAGGATTCCTTAGACAACCCATTTCAAAATATGGCAGCAACAAACGGAGTGCCCAGTTATTTCAAATAAACCATGACCTTTTTTTTAAAGTATTGAAGCACTTTTCTACCAATGTGAATAATAAACATTTTAGACAAAAAAAATCAACGAATAACGCTGGTAATTCGTTGTCAAAATGAGCGTACGGCATTAGCCCAGAAGAGGGGTGGCAATTTGCATATGTGAAAGCCTATGTGAATGAGACACAGGTCCAAAACTTTTAACTAGAGACACAATATTTAAGTAGAGGCATACCCAAGCGAAACAAGAGAAAGTGTGAAACAAGCACAACTACTTTAGCCCAAGTTTTTAAAAATGAGAAAAAGCCGTAATCAGTTTAACAGTTTTATTTCAATGTCAAAGAGAAAAAAAAACACTTCACCAAAGGCGAAGATCCATCCATAGCGGCTCTGGGTCCCGTCAGCGTAGCACAAAGCTAGCGTGATCTAGGCTGCCATTATCCAAGGAGCAGGGCCAGGCGCGTGCCACCCGTTTGAACAATGCGGGCGAAATAACTGCCTTATGGGATGCGAAGCTTGCGCATGCGCAGTGACGCAGACGCGCCTTTCAAAATGGCGGCGGCAGCAACACACGCGAAAGATCGATCTCCTGTATTTTCTTAGTTTTATTCTAAACAAGATGCCCCGATTTCATTTAAATACATTTAATAGCTGTAGGAACTAGTGAGCGGTATTTAGCAACATGCTATGTTAGAATAATGCCATCAAACGTGTCTGTTAAGCATATCACAGCGGACATACACGGAGGAAACATGGGGTAGAATCAAACAGGCCACAGGCTTTGAGATAGGCTGGCTCCCCAAGCTATTGCCCCCATTTAGCCCGAATGTCATAGACCTCTCCCCCCCCCCCCCATCCTGACAAAGATGTATTTAGTTGTATTTTGTTATCAGGGTGATCGTCCGTTCGCAGGCCACTTTGGCCATGTGGTGTAGTCATAAACCGTCGCGGATGTTTACCCGAAACCGGGGCATCAAACAAAGAATAAGGATTCCTTAGACAACCCATTTCAAAATATGGCAGCAACAAACGGAGTGCCCAGTTATTTCAAATAAACCATGACCTTTTTTTTAAAGTATTGAAGCACTTTTCTACCAATGTGAATAATAAACATTTTAGACAAAAAAAATCAACGAATAACGCTGGTAATTCGTTGTCAAAATGAGCGTACGGCATTAGCCCAGAAGAGGGGTGGCAATTTGCATATGTGAAAGCCTATGTGAATGAGACACAGGTCCAAAACTTTTAACTAGAGACACAATATTTAAGTAGAGGCATACCCAAGCGAAACAAGAGAAAGTGTGAAACAAGCACAACTACTTTAGCCCAAGTTTTTAAAAATGAGAAAAAGCCGTAATCAGTTTAACAGTTTTATTTCAATGTCAAAGAGAAAAAAAAACACTTCACCAAAGGCGAAGATCCATCCATAGCGGCTCTGGGTCCCGTCAGCGTAGCACAAAGCTAGCGTGATCTAGGCTGCCATTATCCAAGGAGCAGGGCCAGGCGCGTGCCACCCGTTTGAACAATGCGGGCGAAATAACTGCCTTATGGGATGCGAAGCTTGCGCATGCGCAGTGACGCAGACGCGCCTTTCAAAATGGCGGCGGCAGCAACACACGCGAAAGATCGATCTCCTGTATTTTCTTAGTTTTATTCTAAACAAGATGCCCCGATTTCATTTAAATACATTTAATAGCTGTAGGAACTAGTGAGCGGTATTTAGCAACATGCTATGTTAGAATAATGCCATCAAACGTGTCTGTTAAGCATATCACAGCGGACATACACGGAGGAAACATGGGGTAGAATCAAACAGGCCACAGGCTTTGAGATAGGCTGGCTCCCCAAGCTATTGCCCCCATTTAGCCCGAATGTCATAGACCTCTCCCCCCCCCCCCCATCCTGACAAAGATGTATTTAGTTGTATTTTGTTATCAGGGTGATCGTCCGTTCGCAGGCCACTTTGGCCATGTGGTGTAGTCATAAACCGTCGCGGATGTTTACCCGAAACCGGGGCATCAAACAAAGAATAAGGATTCCTTAGACAACCCATTTCAAAATATGGCAGCAACAAACGGAGTGCCCAGTTATTTCAAATAAACCATGACCTTTTTTTTAAAGTATTGAAGCACTTTTCTACCAATGTGAATAATAAACATTTTAGACAAAAAAAATCAACGAATAACGCTGGTAATTCGTTGTCAAAATGAGCGTACGGCATTAGCCCAGAAGAGGGGTGGCAATTTGCATATGTGAAAGCCTATGTGAATGAGACACAGGTCCAAAACTTTTAACTAGAGACACAATATTTAAGTAGAGGCATACCCAAGCGAAACAAGAGAAAGTGTGAAACAAGCACAACTACTTTAGCCCAAGTTTTTAAAAATGAGAAAAAGCCGTAATCAGTTTAACAGTTTTATTTCAATGTCAAAGAGAAAAAAAAACACTTCACCAAAGGCGAAGATCCATCCATAGCGGCTCTGGGTCCCGTCAGCGTAGCACAAAGCTAGCGTGATCTAGGCTGCCATTATCCAAGGAGCAGGGCCAGGCGCGTGCCACCCGTTTGAACAATGCGGGCGAAATAACTGCCTTATGGGATGCGAAGCTTGCGCATGCGCAGTGACGCAGACGCGCCTTTCAAAATGGCGGCGGCAGCAACACACGCGAAAGATCGATCTCCTGTATTTTCTTAGTTTTATTCTAAACAAGATGCCCCGATTTCATTTAAATACATTTAATAGCTGTAGGAACTAGTGAGCGGTATTTAGCAACATGCTATGTTAGAATAATGCCATCAAACGTGTCTGTTAAGCATATCACAGCGGACATACACGGAGGAAACATGGGGTAGAATCAAACAGGCCACAGGCTTTGAGATAGGCTGGCTCCCCAAGCTATTGCCCCCATTTAGCCCGAATGTCATAGACCTCTCCCCCCCCCCCCCATCCTGACAAAGATGTATTTAGTTGTATTTTGTTATCAGGGTGATCGTCCGTTCGCAGGCCACTTTGGCCATGTGGTGTAGTCATAAACCGTCGCGGATGTTTACCCGAAACCGGGGCATCAAACAAAGAATAAGGATTCCTTAGACAACCCATTTCAAAATATGGCAGCAACAAACGGAGTGCCCAGTTATTTCAAATAAACCATGACCTTTTTTTTAAAGTATTGAAGCACTTTTCTACCAATGTGAATAATAAACATTTTAGACAAAAAAAATCAACGAATAACGCTGGTAATTCGTTGTCAAAATGAGCGTACGGCATTAGCCCAGAAGAGGGGTGGCAATTTGCATATGTGAAAGCCTATGTGAATGAGACACAGGTCCAAAACTTTTAACTAGAGACACAATATTTAAGTAGAGGCATACCCAAGCGAAACAAGAGAAAGTGTGAAACAAGCACAACTACTTTAGCCCAAGTTTTTAAAAATGAGAAAAAGCCGTAATCAGTTTAACAGTTTTATTTCAATGTCAAAGAGAAAAAAAAACACTTCACCAAAGGCGAAGATCCATCCATAGCGGCTCTGGGTCCCGTCAGCGTAGCACAAAGCTAGCGTGATCTAGGCTGCCATTATCCAAGGAGCAGGGCCAGGCGCGTGCCACCCGTTTGAACAATGCGGGCGAAATAACTGCCTTATGGGATGCGAAGCTTGCGCATGCGCAGTGACGCAGACGCGCCTTTCAAAATGGCGGCGGCAGCAACACACGCGAAAGATCGATCTCCTGTATTTTCTTAGTTTTATTCTAAACAAGATGCCCCGATTTCATTTAAATACATTTAATAGCTGTAGGAACTAGTGAGCGGTATTTAGCAACATGCTATGTTAGAATAATGCCATCAAACGTGTCTGTTAAGCATATCACAGCGGACATACACGGAGGAAACATGGGGTAGAATCAAACAGGCCACAGGCTTTGAGATAGGCTGGCTCCCCAAGCTATTGCCCCCATTTAGCCCGAATGTCATAGACCTCTCCCCCCCCCCCCCATCCTGACAAAGATGTATTTAGTTGTATTTTGTTATCAGGGTGATCGTCCGTTCGCAGGCCACTTTGGCCATGTGGTGTAGTCATAAACCGTCGCGGATGTTTACCCGAAACCGGGGCATCAAACAAAGAATAAGGATTCCTTAGACAACCCATTTCAAAATATGGCAGCAACAAACGGAGTGCCCAGTTATTTCAAATAAACCATGACCTTTTTTTTAAAGTATTGAAGCACTTTTCTACCAATGTGAATAATAAACATTTTAGACAAAAAAAATCAACGAATAACGCTGGTAATTCGTTGTCAAAATGAGCGTACGGCATTAGCCCAGAAGAGGGGTGGCAATTTGCATATGTGAAAGCCTATGTGAATGAGACACAGGTCCAAAACTTTTAACTAGAGACACAATATTTAAGTAGAGGCATACCCAAGCGAAACAAGAGAAAGTGTGAAACAAGCACAACTACTTTAGCCCAAGTTTTTAAAAATGAGAAAAAGCCGTAATCAGTTTAACAGTTTTATTTCAATGTCAAAGAGAAAAAAAAACACTTCACCAAAGGCGAAGATCCATCCATAGCGGCTCTGGGTCCCGTCAGCGTAGCACAAAGCTAGCGTGATCTAGGCTGCCATTATCCAAGGAGCAGGGCCAGGCGCGTGCCACCCATTTGAACAATGCGGGCGAAATAACTGCCTTATGGGATGCGAAGCTTGCGCATGCGCAGTGACGCAGACGCGCCTTTCAAAATGGCGGCGGCAGCAACACACGCGAAAGATCGATCTCCTGTATTTTCTTAGTTTTATTCTAAACAAGATGCCCCGATTTCATTTAAATACATTTAATAGCTGTAGGAACTAGTGAGCGGTATTTAGCAACATGCTATGTTAGAATAATGCCATCAAACGTGTCTGTTAAGCATATCACAGCGGACATACACGGAGGAAACATGGGGTAGAATCAAACAGGCCACAGGCTTTGAGATAGGCTGGCTCCCCAAGCTATTGCCCCCATTTAGCCCGAATGTCATAGACCTGCCCCGCCCCACATCCTGACAAAGATGTATTTAGTTGTATTTTGTTATCAGGGTGATCGTCCGTTCGCAGGCCACTTTGGCCATGTGGTGTAGTCATAAACCGTCGCGGATGTTTACCCGAAACCGGGGCATCAAACAAAGAATAAGGATTCCTTAGACAACCCATTTCAAAATATGGCAGCAACAAACGGAGTGCCCAGTTATTTCAAATAAACCATGACCTTTTTTTAAAGTATTGAAGCACTTTTCTACCAATGTGAATAATAAACATTTTAGACAAAAAAAATCAACGAATAACGCTGGCAATTCGTTGTCAAAATGAGCGTACGGCATTAGCCCAGAAGAGGGGTGGCAATTTGCATATGTGAAAGCCTATGTGAATGAGACACAGGTCCCAAACTTTTAACTAGAGACACAATATTTAAGTAGAGGCATACCCAAGCGAAACAAGAGAAAGTGTGAAACAAGCACAACTATTTTAGCGGTGAGGGTAAAATGCGGACCGTTTACAAACAGCGGATTCCGTGTTTAATAGTGTTGAGGCAATGTTTTCTAGCCATTTAAGAAAGGCAGCAAAGGTTTTTTTTTTATACCTTTAAACATTAACAAAAACCGCTAATGTCTTTTCTTTAAAATTTTCAAGTCTATTTCTGTCTGGTTTTTCGCGATAAGTTGCGTGAACGCCTGAGTTAGTGTGTTTTTGGGGCTTGGATACACATCGAGGTCCTGACAGAAATAATTATGTCTGCTTTCACAAACCTAAAGTTAAACTTTAAAGCCCATCGGCGTGTGTGTGTGTGTGTGTGTGTGTGCTTGTGCACATGAGCACAAGCACATGGTTCAATGTAACTGTAGCAGCTTATTCCATTCATTCATTGTGCACATACACACATACACTCACCTAAAGGATTATTAGGAACACCATACTAATATGGTGTTTGACCCCCTTTCGCCTTCAGAACTGCCTTAATTCTACGTGGCATTGATTCAACAAGGTGCTGAAAGCATTCTTTAGAAATGTTGGCCCATATTGATAGGATAGCATCTTGCAGTTGATGGAGATTTGTGGGATGCACATCCAGGGCACGAAGCTCCCGCTCCAACACATCCCGAAGATGCTCTATTGGGTTGAGATCTGGTGACTGTTGGGGCCATTGTAGTACAGTGAACTCACTGTCATGTTCAAGAAATCAATTTGAAATGATTCGAGCTTTGTGACATGGTGCATTATCCTGCTGGAAGTAGCCATCAGAGGATGGGTACATGGTGGTCATAAAGGGATGGACATGGTCAGAAACAATGCTCAGGTAGGCCGTGGCATTTAAACGATGCCCAATTGGCACTAAGGGGCCTAAAGTGTGCCAAGAAAACATCCCCCACACCATTACACCACCACCAGCAGCCTGCACAGTGGTAACAAGGCATGATGGATCCATGTTCTCATTCTGTTTACGCCAAATTCTGACTCTACCATTTGAATGTCTCAACAGAAATCGAGACTCATCAGACCAGGCAACATTTTTCCAGTCTTCAACTGTCCAATTTTGGTGAGCTCGTGCAAATTGTAGCCTCTTTTTCCTATTTGTAGTGGAGATGAGTGGTACCCGGTGGGGTCTTCTGCTGTTGTAGCCCATCCGCCTCAAGGTTGTGCGTGTTGTGGCTTCACAAATGCTTTGCTGCATACCTCGGTTGTAACGAGTGGTTATTTCAGCCAACCACTCAGTTGGTTTTTGGACTTTCAGTTGCTCTTCTATCAGCTTGAATCAGTCGGACCATTCTCCTCTGACCTCTAGCATCAACAAGGCATTTTCGCCCAACGGGACTGCCGCATACTGGATGTTTTTCCCTTTGCACACCATTCTTTGTAAACCCTAGAAATGGTTGTGCGTGAAAATCCCAGTAACTGAGCAGATTGTGAAATACTCAGACCGGCCCGTCTGGCACCAACAACTATGCCACGCTCAAAATTGCTTAAATCACCTTTCTTTCCCATTCTGACATTCAGTTTGGAGTTCAGGAGATTGTCTTGACCAGGACCACACCCCTAAATGCATTGAAGCAACTGCCATGTGATTGGTTGATTAGATAATTGCATTAATGAGAAATTGAACAGGTGTTCCTAATAATCCTTTAGGTGAGCATATATGCTATGTCTAGATCTCCTGGGGAAATCAAGAGTGTTGCCCACAAACATTGTTCAGCTTTTGGCCTAACATGGTCCTTGCGTGTTTTAAAGTTGCGTGAAGTGGAGTGAGGAGCATTCTGAACATCAAACTATTTTAAGATAAATTGTCTGTAACAGGAAATTTAGTTTCTCAATTTATTTCTTATATATTATTTTGTTAATTATTGAGTTCAAAGTTTTGTAGTAAATGGTGATATTGTCATCAATTTGGTGATAATGCGAGCCAAACATTTCTCGAAAATGACATTTGCATACAGTAAGTAAAACATTCTGAAATCATATTTCTATTTTATTCTGCTGCTGCTTACATGTTTACATCTCTGTCTCTCTCGCTCTCTCTCTCCAGGACAGTGAAAGTAGGACTATTTACCCTTGTTTATGTAGCTGTAGGATGGCCATAATATAGTTTCAATCCGATATCGATGTAATGCTTGTCTGTGATGATTGGTTAACATATTGATTGGTGTATTAATATAGCCGGAAAGTAATAAAACCCATTGCAATCAAGTATACAGTGCCTTATAAAAGTATTCGGTTATCATAATTTTACTCAATTACAAAGGATAGTTAAACGTTTTCCAAATGAGCATTTTATTGCATTTCCAAAGGCACTGTAACTTATTTCTGTGCCAACATTAAAATTAAATAAACTTATGATTTAATGTCGATATGAGATGACAAATTATTCACAAATGATACAGAGGTGCCACTCATTTCCACATACAGTAACTCATCACAATTGGGTGCCACTGTGCTTTTTAATGAAAAGCTGATAAAACTTAAAATGTGGTTCGGTCATGTGTGTAGTCTGTGTGTAGACAAGGAAACAGAGGCATAGTAGCTGTTATTTTTTTATTCCAAAGTCATCCAATTTGCTATTTTCCTTACATACCCACCCATTCACTCACTCACTCACTGACCCACCCACCCATTCACACACCCAAGTCTTCCGTAAGGTGTTTGCAGAACTCGCTGCAGAACCCAGGCTGTGTGAAGTTCCCTCGTCTTCCACGCCCAATGTAGCCTATGGGACAATAAATAATAAGCAAGCATACTTAGTATCAAAACAGAGCAACAATGTTTTTCATTGCATACTTTCAAGAAAATATTCAGGACCTGACACACAATAAATTGTTCTGGTGACTTTCTTTTTGCAACCACTGACTTCAGCAACAATTGTCAACATTCTTACACAGTATGCATACCTGGTAAGCTGTTCTTATAAGTCTCTAGACAGTGCTGGCAGCATTCCAGGCGATACAATCGTCGGAATTGTGCTTGATAGGCCGCACTGTACAGTTTCCATGGGACTACACCTGTAGGTTTCAAATTTAAGAATGATTCATTAGAGTAAAATCCCTTGTTAATGGGAATACAAACATCCTAACTCAAAGGGTATTCAAATATCATAATATGTTTTATACCTACTGTCAAGCCACTGAAAATGCGCTCGGGCACGGAATGTTTCCCTTCCGACTAAGTCCCAAAAAAAGGTGACAAACAAGTGACAGCTTTAAAAAAGCTTTGTCACCCTCGAACAGGACTACTTCTAAAAGGATATCCTCCAGGACGTCGAGGGGGATCTGTGAAAGAAATCATACAAGCATGCAAATATTATTTTACAATAGTTCTGTAATATAACAAAAACAGACAAAAATAGCATGACTTCTACATTCCAACTCCAACTGCTTAAAATGAAGCTCATTGTTTTCACATTTTTGTAGGGTACAGCACAGTAAGCACAGAGAAAAAAAGAGAAAAACAGCAGGTTCAGCTGTAAGATCAGCTACATAAATACCTGTTCAATGGAGATGGAACCCATTCCTCCTCCTCTACCATCTGTGCTTTCAACACATTGAATTTTCCTAAAAGAAATTATATTGTCACAACTATTGTAAAACTATGACATATTGTAATGGTATCACATAGAGTTGACTCCACCTGAGGGCACAGGTGTAAAACAATTTGATCACGTTGGGCACCAGACCTGGAAAAAGGCAGTCATGATACTACCAGCTTGTCAGACTGAAAGGCTTATATGCATATGGGTCAGAACAATGCATCAGAGTGATAAATATTACAGCATCAACTTTGTAAGGTGTATCAATCCCCACTAGGGTTGTAACGGTATACCGGTATGGCGGTTTATTGTGATATTGACATGTACGATTATCATATCATGCACATTTGCCTATCCGCGGTTTGGAAAAAAAAAAAAGAAACCAGATCTCACCTGCGCTGCTGTGTATATGCAACTTCTTTCCGCTTTACTGCTTAGACTCCACCCATAAATGCACAGCGGCGAAAATGTCCGATAGTGGCTGCAAATTCTAATCTCTATTTCCTGCCGAAAAAAAAATTAAAATCTGCAGTATGGGAATATTTTGGGTATCCGAAAAATGATCGTGGGGTGGATATCCAGTTTGCAAGAAATGTGGACGAACAGTGGCCGCAAAAGGAGGAAATACGTCGAACATGTTCTCCCATATTCGCGAACACCATCCCTCCGTGAAGATAAAGGTAAGTTCCATTTATAACTTAAAGCCGTATTATTTCTGTGATGCAGAGGGAATCCCGGAATCCAGTCATGTAATTGGAGTCAATTACAGTATAATTCAGATGCCACGTAAAATGTCCGATTTGATAGATAGATGGATGAATAAATCAAAATATAGCTGTGCAGCAAATTAAATCGCGATGTGCGTCTGTGAATATACAGCGCAAGAAGGCTGCCGCTTGCTCATTAACCAACTACCCCCCCCCCCCCCCCCCCACACCACACACACACACACACACACACACACACACACACACAGCGGCACAGATGATTATTTTGTCCTCCAGGTTCGTGTGCCGCCCCCCATAGAATCCCTCCCGGCGCCCTCCCAACTTCATCCCTTATCGTCTCCGCTCGCCCATCCTCTAGAAAAACGCTTTATTTAGATTATTTTTGTTTTCCTCCAAGTTCGTGTGCCGCCCCCCACGTGACATGAAAAAGTGCCGCCCCGGGCGGCTGCCCCGTTCGCCCATGCCTAAAACCGCCACTGCATGATGGTCATGGTTTTTAAAGCGTCTGCTGTCTCATTCACTATGTGAAGACGTGAACACATGAACATATCCAGAGCTACTCTCAAGAGAACACTTAATGATCACTTTATAATTTTATTTAAAAGAATAATCATCAAATACACTAACTGAAAACTCATAGGTGTTTAGTACAAGTGGACACATTCTCTCACCTCAGCGGTCAAGATTGAGCCCTGAAAATCTCAACATGCTTACATTTCTTCATCATAATCTGACCTGAAAAAAAGCAAAGAAATGCATGCTGCTATGATAATCTCAGGAAAATATTAACAAACATGACCCTGCACATATTGCTCTCCCATATATGCTGTTAAAGAGGAAGGACAGTTTGATTTATTCTTGTCTAATATAAAGAGAAATAACTTATTCCTTATTTTGTTCAAATGGGAGATGCGCAGCTTTATTTTATTTATTTTTCCCCCAAAAGTTAGACTCATACTTCCATAAGTTTTTTTTATTTTCATTAAAAAAAAGTTTGTTACAATAAACCATGTTCATCCAAAAACCATATCTCTTTTTATTCATTTAAGGGTCATTGTAGCTGATGATTATACTAATAATAATGATAGTTTAATACCGTATACCACGAAACCGTGATATTTTCTGAGACGATTATCATACCGTGAAAATCTCATACCGTTACAACCCTAATCCCCACCTTCAGATCAGATCACTAAGACCAATTAATCTGACTCCATTAAATTATGCTGCTGTTTGTAATAGGGTCAGTGGTGGCCTAATGGATAGGGAAGTGCACTTGTAATCGAAAGGTGCCACTGAAGTACCCTGAGCAAGGTACCACCCCCAAGCACTGCTCTCCTCTGCAATGTCATGGTGTCATATAGGTTAAATGCAGAGTACACATTTTGTTGTTGTGCACTGTGTGCTGTGGTGTGTCAATGACAACTAATCACTTCACTTATATGCCATGCACTACGAGGCATCACAGAAAATATTTAAAAAGTATGACACAAAAGGAATTGTATTACTGATTAATGAATAGTTTGTTTCCAAGTTATAAATAATATAATAACCGATACATTAGATGTTAAAAGTTATAACACCCATAAACAATGACAACTGTATTACATGAAATGGTTGCCAATTGTTAAATGGTTTCCAAATTTGCGACTAAGAGAGCCCATGCGGCAATCAATCAAATGAGTCAATCAATATATAAACAAACAAACAAATACGGAGGAACAAAACATAAAACATGCACCTCTGAGTCTCTGATTTCCGATCGGGCACTTGTGTGCTCCAGATGTGGTAGTCCCCAGCAGTCATCACTGCACACTGGTAGATCTCCTGTCATACATATCAGACCATGCATGAAAATATTAACCAAATAAGTGTTTCACCACATTTCTGTGATACTGAGCCATCTTATGAAGCATATAACACTTTCTTAGGGTGGCTGAAGGTTGGTATACATTTAGCTGCAGATCAAGTACCCACTGCAAACATACATAAGTATACATATTCTAAAAAACATGGATGTGTTAAGGTTTTTATTAAGTTGTACAACCAGGCCCTCAAAAAATATATATTGTCTTCATACCAGGGGATGCTGCAGTTGTCATACCATGAGCTGGTGCTGCTGTTGTTGTTTGTGCTTGTTCGGCTGGTGCTTCAGCTGGTGCTGCAAAAAAGCACATTTTAAACCAAATGATTTAGAATGAGTTAAATCGGTTGTACTGCATGCATTTCTCATCAACGCTATGCTGTCTAGCATTTCTGACAGATTTGTAAGTTATAGCTTTATGATCTTTCAAATTGCAAAATAAACATGAGGAATCACCTACAATTAAAAGACAAATATAACTTCACGGCACCGGACAGCAAAATTACATAAACATGACATAAACATGACATTACCACTAATAATTTAGAATGAGGGTGGAATACATACCCAAAACTGTCTGACCATTGGAATTTAACTGTATGTCCACTCCTTTGCCCAATCTCTTCTTCATGCTTTCTATGGTTCTTGAATTTCTAGCATTGTTGTAGTGACACAAAATATTTCGCATCAAAAAGACATGCGATGAGGGAGTCATCATGTTGAGAAAATGATTGTTTTTCCTCATTCCAGCAAAGAGCTGTTCAGCACACGGGCTGTTGATCCAACCACGTAACTCTGGGACCAGTTCCACCTTTCGCAAGACATCCCTGGCATCTTTTGAGTTTGCCTCATGAAATCTATCATAAAGAGCATAATGCTCAGACGATCCAGTTATAGGGTGGCCATTTTCATCAGGAACTGGCTTCTTGGTGACTAGCCATGGCAAGCTCACTTTTATCTGTCCAGTAGTGGCACATCTGATGTTATCTTCAGTAGGCTCAAGTAACCTACCCCCATGAGGTTTGAAGGGTAATGATTCTGGATCTCTTAGGTTGGTATGTGTTGCCAACCCTCTCGCAAAATCATATAATACAATGTTTGGAAAATGTTTCATCGACAATAAAAGGTCAGCAAAGTCCCGGGGGCTCTCAGCCCTTATGTTGAACTTAACACCATACACCACAGCACAAGGACAGGTGACCACAGCCCATCCACCTGTTTAAGGAAACTGTAAATCAGAGTGCAACCATTCCAAGTAATGAAACTAAGAACTGTCTGTAAAAACAGTCTCTCAGTAATAGAACACAACTTACCAGAAGCTCCCCAGATCTGTGAAAACACCTTATCATAACTCGCTCTGTTCTTCATTTCTTGTTGAAGTCTCGTTACCAGGTCCATCCGTGAGCCTTTGGGGTCTATGCCACACTGTCGGCACAGAGCACGCACAGCTTCCATCTATAATGAACATTAGTATAGTTGGTCTGGCGTGGTTCAAAAACACACATCTTTGACAAAACTGACAAAAATTGACTTAAGTTCAGTACCTTGAGCTTAAGAAGTTCATCAGTCAGTCGGTCCTCTGTGAGGTTAAACTCAGATTCCTCCTTTGCACTACAAGCAGAATACACTTCTTTGTATTCAGTGTTGAGTACAACATCCCTATCTCTTGTGTGAGGACCAATCCACGGAGCCCAACTATGGTAACTGGGATGGACGACAAATGGGTTTGACTTGTTGCCTTTAAATGATGTTAGAAAATATTATTAACATAACAGTACATTATTCCACGATAAACAAAGTAAATGCTAGAATACTGTCATCCCACCTAGAACATTGTGCGGACTGTACTTACTTGGGACCAACCCACGGCTGATCATTTCAAGGGAAACCATCTCCCAGAAATTTTCAACACTTACCTTTCCATCAAAAGTCTGAGATGGTTCCTCAATGCTGCTCACTAAGGAAAGCAAGACTTAAGTAAGCATGTTCCAAACAGTCATAGCTGGATATGTGGTGCTTGAAACAATGTAAGACTAAGAAAATGAATAAATGTGTTCACTTACCAGGCATGCTAAAAACGCCCTTCTCATGAAGGTCCATCACAACAGATACTGGATGATAACCACACGATACACAAGCATATGTGTAACCGAGGTCTGACAGTGCTTCAAAGCTTAAATAAGCCTGCAGGACCCTTTCCCTGGATGGATAGGTTTTACCAGAGGTCTTCTCCAACACATCCATGGCACTCCCTACTGCCTGATGAGTCTGTGAAATTGATGTATGACATTTAAAGGCTTTACAATATATTATTTTGATAAAGTATTCGTAATTGTTTTAAATGATTAAAACAACAGAACATGGTTCCTACCTGAAGTGTATTGCGTAGAAAATGGCACATGTATATGGACAGAAGTGTGTGGTCATCGAAATTGTGGACACCATCAGTCCACTCCTGGTATCGATATGCCATACCACACCTGTAGCACCATTTTCTGTACACTGAAATTCCTAATGGACACAAGCACCAGTAAATGTTACACATTTATCTTTCACCATTTTACACTGTGACATGTCTCTATACTTTGCACAGTACTAAAAGCCAGTGTATGAAATTCTCTCAGTAAGCATACAAGTGTGAATTGCTGGGAAGGAGGCTAAGCTGCTGATAGTGGAAGTCATGGCTACACTGACATTTACAGTACATGTAGTGAGTAATGAAATGTTAAAATATCGATAATAAATATTTAAATAAAGAGAGAACATACCTTCTATGACATCAGTGATTGTTAGGATTTTAGCCTTAGATGTAATCAGCACAGGTTCGCTTAGAGGAGTGGGCTCTAAACATTCTGAGCAAAAGGTTTCTGATGGTATGAAGTGCACAGGGAAATGAATGGTCTTGACCACGTCTGAGGGGAAAATCGCAGGCAGTTTCTTCTTATGAAAAATGTATTGAACCATCCGCGACAGATTTTTGCCTTCAGGTGAGTATGGAGCTCCTTCTTCTAGGTCAAAACTTTCCATGTCAATTGGAAAATGTTCTGTGATGTTCTCCTCCACACTTCTGGTTTTTCTGAAGAGTGCCTGGTCTGTTTCAAATAAATGCCACTTGGCAACATATTTAGGTATGCATGACTGCCTTGGGTTCGCGCAAGGACAATGCCATGAAATGATTTTAGAATTGTACCTTACCACCACTCTGCCAAGCCGGCTGTAATAGGAGATAGTTGACTCGTATACAGAAATGTGCTTTTTGTAGGGGGGTCCACACACAGTCACCAGACAGGACAACGGGACTCCTGCATCATTTGCTTCTCTCTGACGTACCAAACACCTTTCCTTTTTGTCTTCCCCAAACCACTTGTCATGTACCATCACCTGCAAAACATCCTCTGTAAGTGATGGAGTGTCCATTCTGGCTGGAGGGCAGTACACGAGGGACTGAATGTGGTGGCACTCAAATGGACGAAGGTTTGACCTCTCTGCAAACTCTGCATTAATTCTGCAGATATCCAGCTCACACATTGTTTTTTGTTCAGGACCCCATGTCCTTTTAATGACACGTACTGGTGTGCTGGGTGCTATAAAAGACTTTGCTACTGCAAACACTCCATTTGTGTAATCAACACACTGAGCACTGAGGTGGTTCTGTGCCGTAATGTCCATTTTGATGGGAGTGTGACGTCTTCGAAGATGTATCCGTAGGTTCCGTCTATTAAGGATTAGGCCACAGCTAGTACACTTCACTGTTTTCTGCTTTCTTTGGGTGAGAGGGTGGTAGTGCTGGTGCTGCTGAGGAGCCAGGATCAGAGGAACATGAAGAAAGTGAGGGGTGGAGGATGGGGACTGGGGGAGGGGGACATGCAGCTTCAGAAGCAGTAAAGGAGGGAGCAGGAGAGGCGGGAGGTGACTGATGCGCTTCCGTTGTGGTTGGCTTGGTTTCACTGATGCATTGGGATACATGATGTTTAAACTGGTCTTTGCGTATTATTGTTTGGCTGCAATAAAGACAATGAAAGTGTCCTGTGGGTCTGCAATAATTGTTGCATTTGCTGATGAAGAAACCTGCAAGACGGCAACATGAAGACCAAAGCTATCAACAGAAAAGAAAGGTATACACAGAACGGGACTGGGGGAGTGAGGTCAGGAGTAGCTGATCAGAAAGTTACAGTGTCAAACAAAACACAAACATAGGTAAATTAGCTTACCAATATTCACATGACTTCAGGGACTCCCACTAAGGAACTCCACATCATTTTGTCTATCTTGATTGTAAGAAGTGCATTCTACATTTAAGCATGTGTATGTTTTAAAACCACCAAAATCAATAGACCAATAAACATCATTAGGAATTACCTCTATGCTGTACTGCATGTCTCACGTGGCTCTGAATGTGTGTTGTAAATTTGAATTGTTGGTCAGTTGCATAAGTGCAGCATGGGCATCTGAACACACCGTCTAGGCAAAACCTTGTTGCATCAGGACTGGCCTGTAAATGCGTTGGATGCTTTAAAACATAAACAATAAAACATTGTGTAAACTTACTGTTACTCTGAGGTGCACGCTCATTCTAACAACATAACATGCATGCAGAAGTAATGCAGCTTGTAAGGTTATCAGGCTGTGATATCGATAAAATATCTTATAGAGCATTCATATCATCAGCATTAACTTGAGTATCCTGAGCATCATAATATAGCCTAAACATCTGCATAATTAACAATCATAATATACTATTTTTACATAAATACCATTGAGGTTGTTGGTGTAATTTAATAATATATCGGTCACATACTCCATAACTCTTAATAAAACAATTCGGTCATCATAATCAGAAAAACTCAAAAGCACCTGTCGTAGTCTGTTTTCTACATATGCATTTGTGATAAATATTTTGCAATATTGTCATATAATTTTTAGGACATAAGGCCCAGACCTGCGGTCCCTGAAACAAAAGAGAAACAACCTAGCAGCAAAACGTACCGTCTGCGTTTTCTAGTGTTACGCCCTAAAACAAAACATATATACATGATTTATTTATTCAAATTTCATTTTAGTCTATTCAATGTGTTACCCTTCTCATGTTCTGAATCTAAGGGCATTTCAAGTCCGGAAATTTTAACTAGAGACACAATATTTAAGTAGAGGCATACCCAATTTCATTTTAGTCTATTCAATGTGTTACCCTTCTCATGTTCTGAATCTAAGGGCATTTCAAGTCCGGAAATTTTAACTAGAGACACAATATTTAAGTAGAGGCATACCCAAGCGAAACAAGAGAAAGTGTGAAACAAGCACAACTACTTTAGCCCAAGTTTTTAAAAATGAGAAAAAGCCGTAATCAGTTTAACAGTTTTATTTCAATGTCAAAGAGAAAAAAAAACACTTCACCAAAGGCGAAGATCCATCCATAGCGGCTCTGGGTCCCGTCAGCGTAGCACAAAGCTAGCGTGATCTAGGCTGCCATTATCCAAGGAGCAGGGCCAGGCGCGTGCCACCCGTTTGAACAATGCGGGCGAAATAACTGCCTTATGGGATGCGAAGCTTGCGCATGCGCAGTGACGCAGACGCGCCTTTCAAAATGGCGGCGGCAGCAACACACGCGAAAGATCGATCTCCTGTATTTTCTTAGTTTTATTCTAAACAAGATGCCCCGATTTCATTTAAATAGGGAGTCATCATGTTGAGAAAATGATTGTTTTTCCTCATTCCAGCAAAGAGCTGTTCAGCACACGGGCTGTTGATCCAACCACGTAACTCTGGGACCAGTTCCACCTTTCGCAAGACATCCCTGGCATCTTTTGAGTTTGCCTCATGAAATCTATCATAAAGAGCATAATGCTCAGACGATCCAGTTATAGGGTGGCCATTTTCATCAGGAACTGGCTTCTTGGTGACTAGCCATGGCAAGCTCACTTTTATCTGTCCAGTAGTGGCACATCTGATGTTATCTTCAGTAGGCTCAAGTAACCTACCCCCATGAGGTTTGAAGGGTAATGATTCTGGATCTCTTAGGTTGGTATGTGTTGCCAACCCTCTCGCAAAATCATATAATACAATGTTTGGAAAATGTTTCATCGACAATAAAAGGTCAGCAAAGTCCCGGGGGCTCTCAGCCCTTATGTTGAACTTAACACCATACACCACAGCACAAGGACAGGTGACCACAGCCCATCCACCTGTTTAAGGAAACTGTAAATCAGAGTGCAACCATTCCAAGTAATGAAACTAAGAACTGTCTGTAAAAACGGTCTCTCAGTAATAGAACACAACTTACCAGAAGCTCCCCAGATCTGTGAAAACACCTTATCATAACTCGCTCTGTTCTTCATTTCTTGTTGAAGTCTCGTTACCAGGTCCATCCGTGAGCCTTTGGGGTCTATGCCACACTGTCGGCACAGAGCACGCACAGCTTCCATCTATAATGAACATTAGTATAGTTGGTCTGGCGTGGTTCAAAAACACACATCTTTGACAAAACTGACAAAAATTGACTTAAGTTCAGTACCTTGAGCTTAAGAAGTTCATCAGTCAGTCGGTCCTCTGTGAGGTTAAACTCAGATTCCTCCTTTGCACTACAAGCAGAATACACTTCTTTGTATTCAGTGTTGAGTACAACATCCCTATCTCTTGTGTGAGGACCAATCCACGGAGCCCAACTATGGTAACTGGGATGGACGACAAATGGGTTTGACTTGTTGCCTTTAAATGATGTTAGAAAATATTATTAACATAACAGTACATTATTCCACGATAAACAAAGTAAATGCTAGAATACTGTCATCCCACCTAGAACATTGTGCGGACTGTACTTACTTGGGACCAACCCACGGCTGATCATTTCAAGGGAAACCATCTCCCAGAAATTTTCAACACTTACCTTTCCATCAAAA
The DNA here is from genome assembly GCF_048594095.1 of Paramormyrops kingsleyae. Lineage (NCBI taxonomy): Eukaryota > Metazoa > Chordata > Actinopteri > Osteoglossiformes > Mormyridae > Paramormyrops > Paramormyrops kingsleyae. Next base: position 41,537,579 of record NC_132802.1, on the reverse strand, counting down.
GTCTGAGATGGTTCCTCAATGCTGCTCACTAAGGAAAGCAAGACTTAAGTAAGCATGTTCCAAACAGTCATAGCTGGATATGTGGTGCTTGAAACAATGTAAGACTAAGAAAATGAATAAATGTGTTCACTTACCAGGCATGCTAAAAACGCCCTTCTCATGAAGGTCCATCACAACAGATACTGGATGATAACCACACGATACACAAGCATATGTGTAACCGAGGTCTGACAGTGCTTCAAAGCTTAAATAAGCCTGCAGGACCCTTTCCCTGGATGGATAGGTTTTACCAGAGGTCTTCTCCAACACATCCATGGCACTCCCTACTGCCTGATGAGTCTGTGAAATTGATGTATGACATTTAAAGGCTTTACAATATATTATTTTGATAAAGTATTCGTAATTGTTTTAAATGATTAAAACAACAGAACATGGTTCCTACCTGAAGTGTATTGCGTAGAAAATGGCACATGTATATGGACAGAAGTGTGTGGTCATCGAAATTGTGGACACCATCAGTCCACTCCTGGTATCGATATGCCATACCACACCTGTAGCACCATTTTCTGTACACTGAAATTCCTAATGGACACAAGCACCAGTAAATGTTACACATTTATCTTTCACCATTTTACACTGTGACATGTCTCTATACTTTGCACAGTACTAAAAGCCAGTGTATGAAATTCTCTCAGTAAGCATACAAGTGTGAATTGCTGGGAAGGAGGCTAAGCTGCTGATAGTGGAAGTCATGGCTACACTGACATTTACAGTACATGTAGTGAGTAATGAAATGTTAAAATATCGATAATAAATATTTAAATAAAGAGAGAACATACCTTCTATGACATCAGTGATTGTTAGGATTTTAGCCTTAGATGTAATCAGCACAGGTTCGCTTAGAGGAGTGGGCTCTAAACATTCTGAGCAAAAGGTTTCTGATGGTATGAAGTGCACAGGGAAATGAATGGTCTTGACCACGTCTGAGGGGAAAATCGCAGGCAGTTTCTTCTTATGAAAAATGTATTGAACCATCCGCGACAGATTTTTGCCTTCAGGTGAGTATGGAGCTCCTTCTTCTAGGTCAAAACTTTCCATGTCAATTGGAAAATGTTCTGTGATGTTCTCCTCCACACTTCTGGTTTTTCTGAAGAGTGCCTGGTCTGTTTCAAATAAATGCCACTTGGCAACATATTTAGGTATGCATGACTGCCTTGGGTTCGCGCAAGGACAATGCCATGAAATGATTTTAGAATTGTACCTTACCACCACTCTGCCAAGCCGGCTGTAATAGGAGATAGTTGACTCGTATACAGAAATGTGCTTTTTGTAGGGGGGTCCACACACAGTCACCAGACAGGACAACGGGACTCCTGCATCATTTGCTTCTCTCTGACGTACCAAACACCTTTCCTTTTTGTCTTCCCCAAACCACTTGTCATGTACCATCACCTGCAAAACATCCTCTGTAAGTGATGGAGTGTCCATTCTGGCTGGAGGGCAGTACACGAGGGACTGAATGTGGTGGCACTCAAATGGACGAAGGTTTGACCTCTCTGCAAACTCTGCATTAATTCTGCAGATATCCAGCTCACACATTGTTTTTTGTTCAGGACCCCATGTCCTTTTAATGACACGTACTGGTGTGCTGGGTGCTATAAAAGACTTTGCTACTGCAAACACTCCATTTGTGTAATCAACACACTGAGCACTGAGGTGGTTCTGTGCCGTAATGTCCATTTTGATGGGAGTGTGACGTCTTCGAAGATGTATCCGTAGGTTCCGTCTATTAAGGATTAGGCCACAGCTAGTACACTTCACTGTTTTCTGCTTTCTTTGGGTGAGAGGGTGGTAGTGCTGGTGCTGCTGAGGAGCCAGGATCAGAGGAACATGAAGAAAGTGAGGGGTGGAGGATGGGGACTGGGGGAGGGGGACATGCAGCTTCAGAAGCAGTAAAGGAGGGAGCAGGAGAGGCGGGAGGTGACTGATGCGCTTCCGTTGTGGTTGGCTTGGTTTCACTGATGCATTGGGATACATGATGTTTAAACTGGTCTTTGCGTATTATTGTTTGGCTGCAATAAAGACAATGAAAGTGTCCTGTGGGTCTGCAATAATTGTTGCATTTGCTGATGAAGAAACCTGCAAGACGGCAACATGAAGACCAAAGCTATCAACAGAAAAGAAAGGTATACACAGAACGGGACTGGGGGAGTGAGGTCAGGAGTAGCTGATCAGAAAGTTACAGTGTCAAACAAAACACAAACATAGGTAAATTAGCTTACCAATATTCACATGACTTCAGGGACTCCCACTAAGGAACTCCACATCATTTTGTCTATCTTGATTGTAAGAAGTGCATTCTACATTTAAGCATGTGTATGTTTTAAAACCACCAAAATCAATAGACCAATAAACATCATTAGGAATTACCTCTATGCTGTACTGCATGTCTCACGTGGCTCTGAATGTGTGTTGTAAATTTGAATTGTTGGTCAGTTGCATAAGTGCAGCATGGGCATCTGAACACACCGTCTAGGCAAAACCTTGTTGCATCAGGACTGGCCTGTAAATGCGTTGGATGCTTTAAAACATAAACAATAAAACATTGTGTAAACTTACTGTTACTCTGAGGTGCACGCTCATTCTAACAACATAACATGCATGCAGAAGTAATGCAGCTTGTAAGGTTATCAGGCTGTGATATCGATAAAATATCTTATAGAGCATTCATATCATCAGCATTAACTTGAGTATCCTGAGCATCATAATATAGCCTAAACATCTGCATAATTAACAATCATAATATACTATTTTTACATAAATACCATTGAGGTTGTTGGTGTAATTTAATAATATATCGGTCACATACTCCATAACTCTTAATAAAACAATTCGGTCATCATAATCAGAAAAACTCAAAAGCACCTGTCGTAGTCTGTTTTCTACATATGCATTTGTGATAAATATTTTGCAATATTGTCATATAATTTTTAGGACATAAGGCCCAGACCTGCGGTCCCTGAAACAAAAGAGAAACAACCTAGCAGCAAAACGTACCGTCTGCGTTTTCTAGTGTTACGCCCTAAAACAAAACATATATACATGATTTATTTATTCAAATTTCATTTTAGTCTATTCAATGTGTTACCCTTCTCATGTTCTGAATCTAAGGGCATTTCAAGTCCGGAAATTTTAACTAGAGACACAATATTTAAGTAGAGGCATACCCAATTTCATTTTAGTCTATTCAATGTGTTACCCTTCTCATGTTCTGAATCTAAGGGCATTTCAAGTCCGGAAATTTTAACTAGAGACACAATATTTAAGTAGAGGCATACCCAAGCGAAACAAGAGAAAGTGTGAAACAAGCACAACTACTTTAGCCCAAGTTTTTAAAAATGAGAAAAAGCCGTAATCAGTTTAACAGTTTTATTTCAATGTCAAAGAGAAAAAAAAACACTTCACCAAAGGCGAAGATCCATCCATAGCGGCTCTGGGTCCCGTCAGTGTAGCACAAAGCTAGCGTGATCTAGGCTGCCATTATCCAAGGAGCAGGGCCAGGCGCGTGCCACCCGTTTGAACAATGCGGGCGAAATAACTGCCTTATGGGATGCGAAGCTTGCGCATGCGCAGTGACGCAGACGCGCCTTTCAAAATGGCGGCGGCAGCAACACACGCGAAAGATCGATCTCCTGTATTTTCTTAGTTTTATTCTAAACAAGATGCCCCGATTTCATTTAAATACATTTAATAGCTGTAGGAACTAGTGAGCGGTATTTAGCAACATGCTATGTTAGAATAATGCCATCAAACGTGTCTGTTAAGCATATCACAGCGGACATACACGGAGGAAACATGGGGTAGAATCAAACAGGCCACAGGCTTTGAGATAGGCTGGCTCCCCAAGCTATTGCCCCCATTTAGCCCGAATGTCATAGACCTCTCCCCCCCCCCCACATCCTGACAAAGATGTATTTAGTTGTATTTTGTTATCAGGGTGATCGTCCGTTCGCAGGCCACTTTGGCCATGTGGTGTAGTCATAAACCGTCGCGGATGTTTACCCGAAACCGGGGCATCAAACAAAGAATAAGGATTCCTTAGACAACCCATTTCAAAATATGGCAGCAACAAACGGAGTGCCCAGTTATTTCAAATAAACCATGACCTTTTTTTTAAAGTATTGAAGCACTTTTCTACCAATGTGAATAATAAACATTTTAGACAAAAAAAATCAACGAATAACGCTGGTAATTCGTTGTCAAAATGAGCGTACGGCATTAGCCCAGAAGAGGGGTGGCAATTTGCATATGTGAAAGCCTATGTGAATGAGACACAGGTCCAAAACTTTTAACTAGAGACACAATATTTAAGTAGAGGCATACCCAAGCGAAACAAGAGAAAGTGTGAAACAAGCACAACTACTTTAGCCCAAGTTTTTAAAAATGAGAAAAAGCCGTAATCAGTTTAACAGTTTTATTTCAATGTCAAAGAGAAAAAAAAACACTTCACCAAAGGCGAAGATCCATCCATAGCGGCTCTGGGTCCCGTCAGCGTAGCACAAAGCTAGCGTGATCTAGGCTGCCATTATCCAAGGAGCAGGGCCAGGCGCGTGCCACCCGTTTGAACAATGCGGGCGAAATAACTGCCTTATGGGATGCGAAGCTTGCGCATGCGCAGTGACGCAGACGCGCCTTTCAAAATGGCGGCGGCAGCAACACACGCGAAAGATCGATCTCCTGTATTTTCTTAGTTTTATTCTAAACAAGATGCCCCGATTTCATTTAAATACATTTAATAGCTGTAGGAACTAGTGAGCGGTATTTAGCAACATGCTATGTTAGAATAATGCCATCAAACGTGTCTGTTAAGCATATCACAGCGGACATACACGGAGGAAACATGGGGTAGAATCAAACAGGCCACAGGCTTTGAGATAGGCTGGCTCCCCAAGCTATTGCCCCCATTTAGCCCGAATGTCATAGACCTCTCCCCCCCCCCCACATCCTGACAAAGATGTATTTAGTTGTATTTTGTTATCAGGGTGATCGTCCGTTCGCAGGCCACTTTGGCCATGTGGTGTAGTCATAAACCGTCGCGGATGTTTACCCGAAACCGGGGCATCAAACAAAGAATAAGGATTCCTTAGACAACCCATTTCAAAATATGGCAGCAACAAACGGAGTGCCCAGTTATTTCAAATAAACCATGACCTTTTTTTTAAAGTATTGAAGCACTTTTCTATCAATGTGAATAATAAACATTTTAGACAAAAAAAATCAACGAATAACGCTGGTAATTCGTTGTCAAAATGAGCGTACGGCATTAGCCCAGAAGAGGGGTGGCAATTTGCATATGTGAAAGCCTATGTGAATGAGACACAGGTCCAAAACTTTTAACTAGAGACACAATATTTAAGTAGAGGCATACCCAAGCGAAACAAGAGAAAGTGTGAAACAAGCACAACTACTTTAGCCCAAGTTTTTAAAAATGAGAAAAAGCCGTAATCAGTTTAACAGTTTTATTTCAATGTCAAAGAGAAAAAAAAACACTTCACCAAAGGCGAAGATCCATCCATAGCGGCTCTGGGTCCCGTCAGTGTAGCACAAAGCTAGCGTGATCTAGGCTGCCATTATCCAAGGAGCAGGGCCAGGCGCGTGCCACCCGTTTGAACAATGCGGGCGAAATAACTGCCTTATGGGATGCGAAGCTTGCGCATGCGCAGTGACGCAGACGCGCCTTTCAAAATGGCGGCGGCAGCAACACACGCGAAAGATCGATCTCCTGTATTTTCTTAGTTTTATTCTAAACAAGATGCCCCGATTTCATTTAAATACATTTAATAGCTGTAGGAACTAGTGAGCGGTATTTAGCAACATGCTATGTTAGAATAATGCCATCAAACGTGTCTGTTAAGCATATCACAGCGGACATACACGGAGGAAACATGGGGTAGAATCAAACAGGCCACAGGCTTTGAGATAGGCTGGCTCCCCAAGCTATTGCCCCCATTTAGCCCGAATGTCATAGACCTCTCCCCCCCCCCACATCCTGACAAAGATGTATTTAGTTGTATTTTGTTATCAGGGTGATCGTCCGTTCGCAGGCCACTTTGGCCATGTGGTGTAGTCATAAACCGTCGCGGATGTTTACCCGAAACCGGGGCATCAAACAAAGAATAAGGATTCCTTAGACAACCCATTTCAAAATATGGCAGCAACAAACGGAGTGCCCAGTTATTTCAAATAAACCATGACCTTTTTTTTTAAAGTATTGAAGCACTTTTCTACCAATGTGAATAATAAACATTTTAGACAAAAAAAATCAACGAATAACGCTGGTAATTCGTTGTCAAAATGAGCGTACGGCATTAGCCCAGAAGAGGGGTGGCAATTTGCATATGTGAAAGCCTATGTGAATGAGACACAGGTCCAAAACTTTTAACTAGAGACACAATATTTAAGTAGAGGCATACCCAAGCGAAACAAGAGAAAGTGTGAAACAAGCACAACTACTTTAGCCCAAGTTTTTAAAAATGAGAAAAAGCCGTAATCAGTTTAACAGTTTTATTTCAATGTCAAAGAGAAAAAAAAACACTTCACCAAAGGCGAAGATCCATCCATAGCGGCTCTGGGTCCCGTCAGCGTAGCACAAAGCTAGCGTGATCTAGGCTGCCATTATCCAAGGAGCAGGGCCAGGCGCGTGCCACTCGTTTGAACAATGCGGGCGAAATAACTGCCTTATGGGATGCGAAGCTTGCGCATGCGCAGTGACGCAGACGCGCCTTTCAAAATGGCGGCGGCAGCAACACACGCGAAAGATCAATCTCCTGTATTTTCTTAGTTTTATTCTAAACAAGATGCCCCGATTTCATTTAAATACATTTAATAGCTGTAGGAACTAGTGAGCGGTATTTAGCAACATGCTATGTTAGAATAATGCCATCAAACGTGTCTGTTAAGCATATCACAGCGGACATACACGGAGGAAACATGGGGTAGAATCAAACAGGCCACAGGCTTTGAGATAGGCTGGCTCCCCAAGCTATTGCCCCCATTTAGCCCGAATGTCATAGACCTCTCCCCCCCCCCACATCCTGACAAAGATGTATTTAGTTGTATTTTGTTATCAGGGTGATCGTCCGTTCGCAGGCCACTTTGGCCATGTGGTGTAGTCATAAACCGTCGCGGATGTTTACCCGAAACCGGGGCATCAAACAAAGAATAAGGATTCCTTAGACAACCCATTTCAAAATATGGCAGCAACAAACGGAGTGCCCAGTTATTTCAAATAAACCATGACCTTTTTTTTAAAGTATTGAAGCACTTTTCTACCAATGTGAATAATAAACATTTTAGACAAAAAAATCAACGAATAACGCTGGTAATTCGTTGTCAAAATGAGCGTACGGCATTAGCCCAGAAGAGGGGTGGCAATTTGCATATGTGAAAGCCTATGTGAATGAGACACAGGTCCCAAACTTTTAACTAGAGACACAATATTTAAGTAGAGGCATACCCAAGCGAAACAAGAGAAAGTGTGAAACAAGCACAACTATTTTAGCGGTGAGGGTAAAATGCGGACCGTTTACAAACAGCGGATTCCGTGTTTAATAGTGTTGAGGCAATGTTTTCTAGCCATTTAAGAAAGGCAGCAAAGGTTTTTTTTTTATACCTTTAAACATTAACAAAAACCGCTAATGTCTTTTCTTTAAAATTTTCAAGTCTATTTCTGTCTGGTTTTTCGCGATAAGTTGCGTGAACGCCTGAGTTAGTGTGTTTTTGGGGCTTGGATACACATCGAGGTCCTGACAGAAATAATTATGTCTGCTTTCACAAACCTAAAGTTAAACTTTAAAGCCCATCGGCGTGTGTGTGTGTGTGTGTGCTTGTGCACATGAGCACAAGCACATGGTTCAATGTAACTGTAGCAGCTTATTCCATTCATTCATTGTGCACATACACACATACACTCACCTAAAGGATTATTAGGAACACCATACTAATATGGTGTTTGACCCCCTTTCGCCTTCAGAACTGCCTTAATTCTACGTGGCATTGATTCAACAAGGTGCTGAAAGCATTCTTTAGAAATGTTGGCCCATATTGATAGGATAGCATCTTGCAGTTGATGGAGATTTGTGGGATGCACATCCAGGGCACGAAGCTCCCGTTCCAACACATCCCGAAGATGCTCTATTGGGTTGAGATCTGGTGACTGTTGGGGCCATTGTAGTACAGTGAACTCACTGTCATGTTCAAGAAATCAATTTGAAATGATTCGAGCTTTGTGACATGGTGCATTATCCTGCTGGAAGTAGCCATCAGAGGATGGGTACATGGTGGTCATAAAGGGATGGACATGGTCAGAAACAATGCTCAGGTAGGCCGTGGCATTTAAACGATGCCCAATTGGCACTAAGGGGCCTAAAGTGTGCCAAGAAAACATCCCCCACACCATTACACCACCACCAGCAGCCTGCACAGTGGTAACAAGGCATGATGGATCCATGTTCTCATTCTGTTTACGCCAAATTCTGACTCTACCATTTGAATGTCTCAACAGAAATCGAGACTCATCAGACCAGGCAACATTTTTCCAGTCTTCAACTGTCCAATTTTGGTGAGCTCGTGCAAATTGTAGCCTCTTTTTCCTATTTGTAGTGGAGATGAGTGGTACCCGGTGGGGTCTTCTGCTGTTGTAGCCCATCCGCCTCAAGGTTGTGCGTGTTGTGGCTTCACAAATGCTTTGCTGCATACCTCGGTTGTAACGAGTGGTTATTTCAGCCAACCACTCAGTTGGTTTTTGGACTTTCAGTTGCTCTTCTATCAGCTTGAATCAGTCGGACCATTCTCCTCTGACCTCTAGCATCAACAAGGCATTTTCGCCCAACGGGACTGCCGCATACTGGATGTTTTTCCCTTTGCACACCATTCTTTGTAAACCCTAGAAATGGTTGTGCGTGAAAATCCCAGTAACTGAGCAGATTGTGAAATACTCAGACCGGCCCGTCTGGCACCAACAACTATGCCACGCTCAAAATTGCTTAAATCACCTTTCTTTCCCATTCTGACATTCAGTTTGGAGTTCAGGAGATTGTCTTGACCAGGACCACACCCCTAAATGCATTGAAGCAACTGCCATGTGATTGGTTGATTAGATAATTGCATTAATGAGAAATTGAACAGGTGTTCCTAATAATCCTTTAGGTGAGCATATATGCTATGTCTAGATCTCCTGGGGAAATCAAGAGTGTTGCCCACAAACATTGTTCAGCTTTTGGCCTAACATGGTCCTTGCGTGTTTTAAAGTTGCGTGAAGTGGAGTGAGGAGCATTCTGAACATCAAACTATTTTAAGATAAATTGTCTGTAACAGGAAATTTAGTTTCTCAATTTATTTCTTATATATTATTTTGTTAATTATTGAGTTCAAAGTTTTGTAGTAAATGGTGATATTGTCATCAATTTGGTGATAATGCGAGCCAAACATTTCTCGAAAATGACATTTGCATACAGTAAGTAAAACATTCTGAAATCATATTTCTATTTTATTCTGCTGCTGCTTACATGTTTACATCTCTGTCTCTCTCGCTCTCTCTCTCCAGGACAGTGAAAGTAGGACTATTTACCCTTGTTTATGTAGCTGTAGGATGGCCATAATATAGTTTCAATCCGATATCGATGTAATGCTTGTCTGTGATGATTGGTTAACATATTGATTGGTGTATTAATATAGCCGGAAAGTAATAAAACCCATTGCAATCAAGTATACAGTGCCTTATAAAAGTATTCGGTTATCATAATTTTACTCAATTACAAAGGATAGTTAAACGTTTTCCAAATGAGCATTTTATTGCATTTCCAAAGGCACTGTAACTTATTTCTGTGCCAACATTAAAATTAAATAAACTTATGATTTAATGTCGATATGAGATGACAAATTATTCACAAATGATACAGAGGTGCCACTCATTTCCACATACAGTAACTCATCACAATTGGGTGCCACTGTGCTTTTTAATGAAAAGCTGATAAAACTTAAAATGTGGTTCGGTCATGTGTGTAGTCTGTGTGTAGACAAGGAAACAGAGGCATAGTAGCTGTTATTTTTTTATTCCAAAGTCATCCAATTTGCTATTTTCCTTACATACCCACCCATTCACTCACTCACTCACTGACCCACCCACCCATTCACACACCCAAGTCTTCCGTAAGGTGTTTGCAGAACTCGCTGCAGAACCCAGGCTGTGTGAAGTTCCCCTCGTCTTCCACGCCCAATGTAGCCTATGGGACAATAAATAATAAGCAAGCATACTTAGTATCAAAACAGAGCAACAATGTTTTTCATTGCATACTTTCAAGAAAATATTCAGGACCTGACACACAATAAATTGTTCTGGTGACTTTCTTTTTGCAACCACTGACTTCAGCAACAATTGTCAACATTCTTACACAGTATGCATACCTGGTAAGCTGTTCTTATAAGTCTCTAGACAGTGCTGGCAGCATTCCAGGCGATACAATCGTCGGAATTGTGCTTGATAGGCCGCACTGTACAGTTTCCATGGGACTACACCTGTAGGTTTCAAATTTAAGAATGATTCATTAGAGTAAAATCCCTTGTTAATGGGAATACAAACATCCTAACTCAAAGGGTATTCAAATATCATAATATGTTTTATACCTACTGTCAAGCCACTGAAAATGCGCTCGGGCACGGAATGTTTCCCTTCCGACTAAGTCCCAAAAAAAGGTGACAAACAAGTGACAGCTTTAAAAAAGCTTTGTCACCCTCGAACAGGACTACTTCTAAAAGGATATCCTCCAGGACGTCGAGGGGGATCTGTGAAAGAAATCATACAAGCATGCAAATATTATTTTACAATAGTTCTGTAATATAACAAAAACAGACAAAAATAGCATGACTTCTACATTCCAACTCCAACTGCTTAAAATGAAGCTCATTGTTTTCACATTTTTGTAGGGTACAGCACAGTAAGCACAGAGAAAAAAAGAGAAAAACAGCAGGTTCAGCTGTAAGATCAGCTACATAAATACCTGTTCAATGGAGATGGAACCCATTCCTCCTCCTCTACCATCTGTGCTTTCAACACATTGAATTTTCCTAAAAGAAATTATATTGTCACAACTATTGTAAAACTATGACATATTGTAATGGTATCACATAGAGTTGACTCCACCTGAGGGCACAGGTGTAAAACAATTTGATCACGTTGGGCACCAGACCTGGAAAAAGGCAGTCATGATACTACCAGCTTGTCAGACTGAAAGGCTTATATGCATATGGGTCAGAACAATGCATCAGAGTGATAAATATTACAGCATCAACTTTGTAAGGTGTATCAATCCCCACTAGGGTTGTAACGGTATACCGGTATGGCGGTTTATTGTGATATTGACATGTACGATTATCATATCATGCACATTTGCCTATCCGCGGTTTGGAAAAAAAAAAAAGAAACCAGATCTCACCTGCGCTGCTGTGTATATGCAACTTCTTTCCGCTTTACTGCTTAGACTCCACCCATAAATGCACAGCGGCGAAAATGTCCGATAGTGGCTGCAAATTCTAATCTCTATTTCCTGCCGAAAAAAAAATTAAAATCTGCAGTATGGGAATATTTTGGGTATCCGAAAAATGATCGTGGGGTGGATATCCAGTTTGCAAGAAATGTGGACGAACAGTGGCCGCAAAAGGAGGAAATACGTCGAACATGTTCTCCCATATTCGCGAACACCATCCCTCCGTGAAGATAAAGGTAAGTTCCATTTATAACTTAAAGCCGTATTATTTCTGTGATGCAGAGGGAATCCCGGAATCCAGTCATGTAATTGGAGTCAATTACAGTATAATTCAGATGCCACGTAAAATGTCCGATTTGATAGATAGATGGATGAATAAATCAAAATATAGCTGTGCAGCAAATTAAATCGCGATGTGCGTCTGTGAATATACAGCGCAAAAAGGCTGCCGCTTGCTCATTAACCAACTACCCCCCCCCCCCCACACCACACACACACACACAGCGGCACAGATGATTATTTTGTCCTCCAGGTTCGTGTGCCGCCCCCCATAGAATCCCTCCCGGCGCCCTCCCAACTTCATCCCTTATCGTCTCCGCTCGCCCATCCTCTAGAAAAACGCTTTATTTAGATTATTTTTGTTTTCCTCCAAGTTCGTGTGCCGCCCCCCACGTGACATGAAAAAGTGCCGCCCCGGGCGGCTGCCCCGTTCGCCCATGCCTAAAACCGCCACTGCATGATGGTCATGGTTTTTAAAGCGTCTGCTGTCTCATTCACTATGTGAAGACGTGAACACATGAACATATCCAGAGCTACTCTCAAGAGAACACTTAATGATCACTTTATAATTTTATTTAAAAGAATAATCATCAAATACACTAACTGAAAACTCATAGGTGTTTAGTACAAGTGGACACATTCTCTCACCTCAGCGGTCAAGATTGAGCCCTGAAAATCTCAACATGCTTACATTTCTTCATCATAATCTGACCTGAAAAAAAGCAAAGAAATGCATGCTGCTATGATAATCTCAGGAAAATATTAACAAACATGACCCTGCACATATTGCTCTCCCATATATGCTGTTAAAGAGGAAGGACAGTTTGATTTATTCTTGTCTAATATAAAGAGAAATAACTTATTCCTTATTTTGTTCAAATGGGAGATGCGCAGCTTTATTTTATTTATTTTTCCCCCAAAAGTTAGACTCATACTTCCATAAGTTTTTTTTATTTTCATTAAAAAAAAGTTTGTTACAATAAACCATGTTCATCCAAAAACCATATCTCTTTTTATTCATTTAAGGGTCATTGTAGCTGATGATTATACTAATAATAATGATAGTTTAATACCGTATACCACGAAACCGTGATATTTTCTGAGACGATTATCATACCGTGAAAATCTCATACCGTTACAACCCTAATCCCCACCTTCAGATCAGATCACTAAGACCAATTAATCTGACTCCATTAAATTATGCTGCTGTTTGTAATAGGGTCAGTGGTGGCCTAATGGATAGGGAAGTGCACTTGTAATCGAAAGGTGCCACTGAAGTACCCTGAGCAAGGTACCACCCCCAAGCACTGCTCTCCTCTGCAATGTCATGGTGTCATATAGGTTAAATGCAGAGTACACATTTTGTTGTTGTGCACTGTGTGCTGTGGTGTGTCAATGACAACTAATCACTTCACTTATATGCCATGCACTACGAGGCATCACAGAAAATATTTAAAAAGTATGACACAAAAGGAATTGTATTACTGATTAATGAATAGTTTGTTTCCAAGTTATAAATAATATAATAACCGATACATTAGATGTTAAAAGTTATAACACCCATAAACAATGACAACTGTATTACATGAAATGGTTGCCAATTGTTAAATGGTTTCCAAATTTGCGACTAAGAGAGCCCATGCGGCAATCAATCAAATGAGTCAATCAATATATAAACAAACAAACAAATACGGAGGAACAAAACATAAAACATGCACCTCTGAGTCTCTGATTTCCGATCGGGCACTTGTGTGCTCCAGATGTGGTAGTCCCCAGCAGTCATCACTGCACACTGGTAGATCTCCTGTCATACATATCAGACCATGCATGAAAATATTAACCAAATAAGTGTTTCACCACATTTCTGTGATACTGAGCCATCTTATGAATGGCTCAGTATGCTTTCTATGGTTCTTGAATTTCTAGCATTGTTGTAGTGACACAAAATATTTCGCATCAAAAAGACATGCGATGAGGGAGTCATCATGTTGAGAAAATGATTGTTTTTCCTCATTCCAGCTGGAAGAGCACACGGGCTGTTGATCCAACCACGTAACTCTGGGACCAGTTCCACCTTTCGCAAGACATCCCTGGCATCTTTTGAGTTTGCCTCATGAAATCTATCATAAAGAGCATAATGCTCAGACGATCCAGTTATAGGGTGGCCATTTTCATCAGGAACTGGCTTCTTGGTGACTAGCCATGGCAAGCTCACTTTTATCTGTCCAGTAGTGGCACATCTGATGTTATCTTCAGTAGGCTCAAGTAACCTACCCCCATGAGGTTTGAAGGGTAATGATTCTGGATCTCTTAGGTTGGTATGTGTTGCCAACCCTCTCGCAAAATCATATAATACAATGTTTGGAAAATGTTTCATCGACAATAAAAGGTCAGCAAAGTCCCGGGGGCTCTCAGCCCTTATGTTGAACTTAACACCATACACCACAGCACAAGGACAGGTGACCACAGCCCATCCACCTGTTTAAGGAAACTGTAAATCAGAGTGCAACCATTCCAAGTAATGAAACTAAGAACTGTCTGTAAAAACGGTCTCTCAGTAATAGAACACAACTTACCAGAAGCTCCCCAGATCTGTGAAAACACCTTATCATAACTCGCTCTGTTCTTCATTTCTTGTTGAAGTCTCGTTACCAGGTCCATCCGTGAGCCTTTGGGGTCTATGCCACACTGTCGGCACAGAGCACGCACAGCTTCCATCTATAATGAACATTAGTATAGTTGGTCTGGCGTGGTTCAAAAACACACATCTTTGACAAAACTGACAAAAATTGACTTAAGTTCAGTACCTTGAGCTTAAGAAGTTCATCAGTCAGTCGGTCCTCTGTGAGGTTAAACTCAGATTCCTCCTTTGCACTACAAGCAGAATACACTTCTTTGTATTCAGTGTTGAGTACAACATCCCTATCTCTTGTGTGAGGACCAATCCACGGAGCCCAACTATGGTAACTGGGATGGACGACAAATGGGTTTGACTTGTTGCCTTTAAATGATGTTAGAAAATATTATTAACATCACAGTACATTATTCCACGATAAACAAAGTAAATGCTAGAATACTGTCATCCCACCTAGAACATTGTGCGGACTGTACTTACTTGGGACCAACCCACGGCTGATCATTTCAAGGGAAACCATCTCCCAGAAATTTTCAACACTTACCTTTCCATCAAAAGTCTGAGATGGTTCCTCAATGCTGCTCACTAAGGAAAGCAAGACTTAAGTAAGCATGTTCCAAACAGTCATAGCTGGATATGTGGTGCTTGAAACAATGTAAGACTAAGAAAATGAATAAATGTGTTCACTTACCAGGCATGCTAAAAACGCCCTTCTCATGAAGGTCCATCACAACAGATACTGGATGATAACCACACGATACACAAGCATATGTGTAACCGAGGTCTGACAGTGCTTCAAAGCTTAAATAAGCCTGCAGGACCCTTTCCCTGGATGGATAGGTTTTACCAGAGGTCTTCTCCAACACATCCATGGCACTCCCTACTGCCTGATGAGTCTGTGAAATTGATGTATGACATTTAAAGGCTTTACAATATATTATTTTGATAAAGTATTCGTAATTGTTTTAAATGATTAAAACAACAGAACATGGTTCCTACCTGAAGTGTATTGCGTAGAAAATGGCACATGTATATGGACAGAAGTGTGTGGTCATCGAAATTGTGGACACCATCAGTCCACTCCTGGTATCGATATGCCATACCACACCTGTAGCACCATTTTCTGTACACTGAAATTCCTAATGGACACAAGCACCAGTAAATGTTACACATTTATCTTTCACCATTTTACACTGTGACATGTCTCTATACTTTGCACAGTACTAAAAGCCAGTGTATGAAATTATCTCAGTAAGCATACAAGTGTGAATTGCTGGGAAGGAGGCTAAGCTGCTGATAGTGGAAGTCATGGCTACACTGACATTTACAGTACATGTAGTGAGTAATGAAATGTTAAAATATCGATAATAAATATTTAAATAAAGAGAGAACATACCTTCTATGACATCAGTGATTGTTAGGATTTTAGCCTTAGATGTAATCAGCACAGGTTCGCTTAGAGGAGTGGGCTCTAAACATTCTGAGCAAAAGGTTTCTGATGGTATGAAGTGCACAGGGAAATGAATGGTCTTGACCACGTCTGAGGGGAAAATCGCAGGCAGTTTCTTCTTATGAAAAATGTATTGAACCATCCGCGACAGATTTTTGCCTTCAGGTGAGTATGGAGCTCCTTCTTCTAGGTCAAAACTTTCCATGTCAATTGGAAAATGTTCTGTGATGTTCTCCTCCACACTTCTGGTTTTTCTGAAGAGTGCCTGGTCTGTTTCAAATAAATGCCACTTGGCAACATATTTAGGTATGCATGACTGCCTTGGGTTCGCGCAAGGACAATGCCATGAAATGATTTTAGAATTGTACCTTACCACCACTCTGCCAAGCCGGCTGTAATAGGAGATAGTTGACTCGTATACAGAAATGTGCTTTTTGTAGGGGGGTCCACACACAGTCACCAGACAGGACAACGGGACTCCTGCATCATTTGCTTCTCTCTGACGTACCAAACACCTTTCCTTTTTGTCTTCCCCAAACCACTTGTCATATACCATCACCTGCAAAACATCCTCTGTAAGTGATGGAGTGTCCATTCTGGCTGGAGGGCAGTACACGAGGGACTGAATGTGGTGGCACTCAAATGGACGAAGGTTTGACCTCTCTGCAAACTCTGCATTAATTCTGCAGATATCCAGCTCACACATTGTTTTTTGTTCAGGACCCCATGTCCTTTTAATGACACGTACTGGTGTGCTGGGTGCTATAAAAGACTTTGCTACTGCAAACACTCCATTTGTGTAATCAACACACTGAGCACTGAGGTGGTTCTGTGCCGTAATGTCCATTTTGATGGGAGTGTGACGTCTTCGAAGATGTATCCGTAGGTTCCGTCTATTAAGGATTAGGCCACAGCTAGTACACTTCACTGTTTTCTGCTTTCTTTGGGTGAGAGGGTGGTAGTGCTGGTGCTGCTGAGGAGCCAGGATCAGAGGAACATGAAGAAAGTGAGGGGTGGAGGATGGGGACTGGGGGAGGGGGACATGCAGCTTCAGAAGCAGTAAAGGAGGGAGCAGGAGAGGCGGGAGGTGACTGATGCGCTTCCGTTGTGGTTGGCTTGGTTTCACTGATGCATTGGGATACATGATGTTTAAACTGGTCTTTGCGTATTATTGTTTGGCTGCAATAAAGACAATGAAAGTGTCCTGTGGGTCTGCAATAATTGTTGCATTTGCTGATGAAGAAACCTGCAAGACGGCAACATGAAGACCAAAGCTATCAACAGAAAAGAAAGGTATACACAGAACGGGACTGGGGGAGTGAGGTCAGGAGTAGCTGATCAGAAAGTTACAGTGTCAAACAAAACACAAACATAGGTAAATTAGCTTACCAATATTCACATGACTTCAGGGACTCCCACTAAGGAACTCCACATCATTTTGTCTATCTTGATTGTAAGAAGTGCATTCTACATTTAAGCATGTGTATGTTTTAAAACCACCAAAATCAATAGACCAATAAACATCATTAGGAATTACCTCTATGCTGTACTGCATGTCTCACGTGGCTCTGAATGTGTGTTGTAAATTTGAATTGTTGGTCAGTTGCATAAGTGCAGCATGGGCATCTGAACACACCGTCTAGGCAAAACCTTGTTGCATCAGGACTGGCCTGTAAATGCGTTGGATGCTTTAAAACATAAACAATAAAACATTGTGTAAACTTACTGTTACTCTGAGGTGCACGCTCATTCTAACAACATAACATGCATGCAGAAGTAATGCAGCTTGTAAGGTTATCAGGCTGTGATATCGATAAAATATCTTATAGAGCATTCATATCATCAGCATTAACTTGAGTATCCTGAGCATCATAATATAGCCTAAACATCTGCATAATTAACAATCATAATATACTATTTTTACATAAATACCATTGAGGTTGTTGGTGTAATTTAATAATATATCGGTCACATACTCCATAACTCTTAATAAAACAATTCGGTCATCATAATCAGAAAAACTCAAAAGCACCTGTCGTAGTCTGTTTTCTACATATGCATTTGTGATAAATATTTTGCAATATTGTCATATAATTTTTAGGACATAAGGCCCAGACCTGCGGTCCCTGAAACAAAAGAGAAACAACCTAGCAGCAAAACGTACCGTCTGCGTTTTCTAGTGTTACGCCCTAAAACAAAACATATATACATGATTTATTTATTCAAATTTCATTTTAGTCTATTCAATGTGTTACCCTTCTCATGTTCTGAATCTAAGGGCATTTCAAGTCCGGAAATTTTAACTAGAGACACAATATTTAAGTAGAGGCATACCCAATTTCATTTTAGTCTATTCAATGTGTTACCCTTCTCATGTTCTGAATCTAAGGGCATTTCAAGTCCGGAAATTTTAACTAGAGACACAATATTTAAGTAGAGGCATACCCAAGCGAAACAAGAGAAAGTGTGAAACAAGCACAACTACTTTAGCCCAAGTTTTTAAAAATGAGAAAAAGCCGTAATCAGTTTAACAGTTTTATTTCAATGTCAAAGAGAAAAAAAAACACTTCACCAAAGGCGAAGATCCATCCATAGCGGCTCTGGGTCCAGTCAGCGTAGCACAAAGCTAGCGTGATCTAGGCTGCCATTATCCAAGGAGCAGGGCCAGGCGCGTGCCACCCGTTTGAACAATGCGGGCGAAATAACTGCCTTATGGGATGCGAAGCTTGCGCATGCGCAGTGACGCAGACGCGCCTTTCAAAATGGCGGCGGCAGCAACACACGCGAAAGATCGATCTCCTGTATTTTCTTAGTTTTATTCTAAACAAGATGCCCCGATTTCATTTAAATACATTTAATAGCTGTAGGAACTAGTGAGCGGTATTTAGCAACATGCTATGTTAGAATAATGCCATCAAACGTGTCTGTTAAGCATATCACAGCGGACATACACGGAGGAAACATGGGGTAGAATCAAACAGGCCACAGGCTTTGAGATAGGCTGGCTCCCCAAGCTATTGCCCCCATTTAGCCCGAATGTCATAGACCTCCCCCCCCCCCACATCCTGACAAAGATGTATTTAGTTGTATTTTGTTATCAGGGTGATCGTCCGTTCGCAGGCCACTTTGGCCATGTGGTGTAGTCATAAACCGTCGCGGATGTTTACCCGAAACCGGGGCATCAAACAAAGAATAAGGATTCCTTAGACAACCCATTTCAAAATATGGCAGCAACAAACGGAGTGCCCAGTTATTTCAAATAAACCATGACCTTTTTTTTAAAGTATTGAAGCACTTTTCTACCAATGTGAATAATAAACATTTTAGACAAAAAAAATCAACGAATAACGCTGGTAATTCGTTGTCAAAATGAGCGTACGGCATTAGCCCAGAAGAGGGGTGGCAATTTGCATATGTGAAAGCCTATGTGAATGAGACACAGGTCCAAAACTTTTAACTAGAGACACAATATTTAAGTAGAGGCATACCCAAGCGAAACAAGAGAAAGTGTGAAACAAGCACAACTACTTTAGCCCAAGTTTTTAAAAATGAGAAAAAGCCGTAATCAGTTTAACAGTTTTATTTCAATGTCAAAGAGAAAAAAAAACACTTCACCAAAGGCGAAGATCCATCCATAGCGGCTCTGGGTCCCGTCAGCGTAGCACAAAGCTAGCGTGATCTAGGCTGCCATTATCCAAGGAGCAGGGCCAGGCGCGTGCCACCCGTTTGAACAATGCGGGCGAAATAACTGCCTTATGGGATGCGAAGCTTGCGCATGCGCAGTGACGCAGACGCGCCTTTCAAAATGGCGGCGGCAGCAACACACGCGAAAGATCGATCTCCTGTATTTTCTTAGTTTTATTCTAAACAAGATGCCCCGATTTCATTTAAATACATTTAATAGCTGTAGGAACTAGTGAGCGGTATTTAGCAACATGCTATGTTAGAATAATGCCATCAAACGTGTCTGTTAAGCATATCACAGCGGACATACACGGAGGAAACATGGGGTAGAATCAAACAGGCCACAGGCTTTGAGATAGGCTGGCTCCCCAAGCTATTGCCCCCATTTAGCCCGAATGTCATAGACCTCTCCCCCCCCCCACATCCTGACAAAGATGTATTTAGTTGTATTTTGTTATCAGGGTGATCGTCCGTTCGCAGGCCACTTTGGCCATGTGGTGTAGTCATAAACCGTCGCGGATGTTTACCCGAAACCGGGGCATCAAACAAAGAATAAGGATTCCTTAGACAACCCATTTCAAAATATGGCAGCAACAAACGGAGTGCCCAGTTATTTCAAATAAACCATGACCTTTTTTTAAAAGTATTGAAGCACTTTTCTACCAATGTGAATAATAAACATTTTAGACAAAAAAAATCAACGAATAACGCTGGTAATTCGTTGTCAAAATGAGCGTACGGCATTAGCCCAGAAGAGGGGTGGCAATTTGCATATGTGAAAGCCTATGTGAATGAGACACAGGTCCAAAACTTTTAACTAGAGACACAATATTTAAGTAGAGGCATACCCAAGCGAAACAAGAGAAAGTGTGAAACAAGCACAACTACTTTAGCCCAAGTTTTTAAAAATGAGAAAAAGCCGTAATCAGTTTAACAGTTTTATTTCAATGTCAAAGAGAAAAAAAAACACTTCACCAAAGGCGAAGATCCATCCATAGCGGCTCTGGGTCCCGTCAGCGTAGCACAAAGCTAGCGTGATCTAGGCTGCCATTATCCAAGGAGCAGGGCCAGGCGCGTGCCACCCGTTTGAACAATGCGGGCGAAATAACTGCCTTATGGGATGCGAAGCTTGCGCATGCGCAGTGACGCAGACGCGCCTTTCAAAATGGCGGCGGCAGCAACACACGCGAAAGATCGATCTCCTGTATTTTCTTAGTTTTATTCTAAACAAGATGCCCCGATTTCATTTAAATACATTTAATAGCTGTAGGAACTAGTGAGCGGTATTTAGCAACATGCTATGTTAGAATAATGCCATCAAACGTGTCTGTTAAGCATATCACAGCGGACATACACGGAGGAAACATGGGGTAGAATCAAACAGGCCACAGGCTTTGAGATAGGCTGGCTCCCCAAGCTATTGCCCCCATTTAGCCCGAATGTCATAGACCTCTCCCCCCCCCCACATCCTGACAAAGATGTATTTAGTTGTATTTTGTTATCAGGGTGATCGTCCGTTCGCAGGCCACTTTGGCCATGTGGTGTAGTCATAAACCGTCGCGGATGTTTACCCGAAACCGGGGCATCAAACAAAGAATAAGGATTCCTTAGACAACCCATTTCAAAATATGGCAGCAACAAACGGAGTGCCCAGTTATTTCAAATAAACCATGACCTTTTTTTTAAAGTATTGAAGCACTTTTCTACCAATGTGAATAATAAACATTTTAGACAAAAAAAAATCACGCTGGTAATTCGTTGTCAAAATGAGCGTACGGCATTAGCCCAGAAGAGGGGTGGCAATTTGCATATGTGAAAGCCTATGTGAATGAGACACAGGTCCAAAACTTTTAACTAGAGACACAATATTTAAGTAGAGGCATACCCAAGCGAAACAAGAGAAAGTGTGAAACAAGCACAACTACTTTAGCCCAAGTTTTTAAAAATGAGAAAAAGCCGTAATCAGTTTAACAGTTTTATTTCAATGTCAAAGAGAAAAAAAAACACTTCACCAAAGGCGAAGATCCATCCATAGCGGCTCTGGGTCCCGTCAGTGTAGCACAAAGCTAGCGTGATCTAGGCTGCCATTATCCAAGGAGCAGGGCCAGGCGCGTGCCACCCGTTTGAACAATGCGGGCGAAATAACTGCCTTATGGGATGCGAAGCTTGCGCATGCGCAGTGACGCAGACGCGCCTTTCAAAATGGCGGCGGCAGCAACACACGCGAAAGATCGATCTCCTGTATTTTCTTAGTTTTATTCTAAACAAGATGCCCCGATTTCATTTAAATACATTTAATAGCTGTAGGAACTAGTGAGCGGTATTTAGCAACATGCTATGTTAGAATAATGCCATCAAACGTGTCTGTTAAGCATATCACAGCGGACATACACGGAGGAAACATGGGGTAGAATCAAACAGGCCACAGGCTTTGAGATAGGCTGGCTCCCCAAGCTATTGCCCCCATTTAGCCCGAATGTCATAGACCTCTCCCCCCCCCCCACATCCTGACAAAGATGTATTTAGTTGTATTTTGTTATCAGGGTGATCGTCCGTTCGCAGGCCACTTTGGCCATGTGGTGTAGTCATAAACCGTCGCGGATGTTTACCCGAAACCGGGGCATCAAACAAAGAATAAGGATTCCTTAGACAACCCATTTCAAAATATGGCAGCAACAAACGGAGTGCCCAGTTATTTCAAATAAACCATGACCTTTTTTTTAAAGTATTGAAGCACTTTTCTACCAATGTGAATAATAAACATTTTAGACAAAAAAAATCAACGAATAACGCTGGTAATTCGTTGTCAAAATGAGCGTACGGCATTAGCCCAGAAGAGGGGTGGCAATTTGCATATGTGAAAGCCTATGTGAATGAGACACAGGTCCAAAACTTTTAACTAGAGACACAATATTTAAGTAGAGGCATACCCAAGCGAAACAAGAGAAAGTGTGAAACAAGCACAACTACTTTAGCCCAAGTTTTTAAAAATGAGAAAAAGCCGTAATCAGTTTAACAGTTTTATTTCAATGTCAAAGAGAAAAAAAAACACTTCACCAAAGGCGAAGATCCATCCATAGCGGCTCTGGGTCCCGTCAGCGTAGCACAAAGCTAGCGTGATCTAGGCTGCCATTATCCAAGGAGCAGGGCCAGGCGCGTGCCACCCGTTTGAACAATGCGGGCGAAATAACTGCCTTATGGGATGCGAAGCTTGCGCATGCGCAGTGACGCAGACGCGCCTTTCAAAATGGCGGCGGCAGCAACACACGCGAAAGATCGATCTCCTGTATTTTCTTAGTTTTATTCTAAACAAGATGCCCCGATTTCATTTAAATACATTTAATAGCTGTAGGAACTAGTGAGCGGTATTTAGCAACATGCTATGTTAGAATAATGCCATCAAACGTGTCTGTTAAGCATATCACAGCGGACATACACGGAGGAAACATGGGGTAGAATCAAACAGGCCACAGGCTTTGAGATAGGCTGGCTCCCCAAGCTATTGCCCCCATTTAGCCCGAATGTCATAGACCTCTCCCCCCCCCCACATCCTGACAAAGATGTATTTAGTTGTATTTTGTTATCAGGGTGATCGTCCGTTCGCAGGCCACTTTGGCCATGTGGTGTAGTCATAAACCGTCGCGGATGTTTACCCGAAACCGGGGCATCAAACAAAGAATAAGGATTCCTTAGACAACCCATTTCAAAATATGGCAGCAACAAACGGAGTGCCCAGTTATTTCAAATAAACCATGACCTTTTTTTTAAAGTATTGAAGCACTTTTCTACCAATGTGAATAATAAACATTTTAGACAAAAAAAAATCACGCTGGTAATTCGTTGTCAAAATGAGCGTACGGCATTAGCCCAGAAGAGGGGTGGCAATTTGCATATGTGAAAGCCTATGTGAATGAGACACAGGTCCAAAACTTTTAACTAGAGACACAACATTTAAGTAGAGGCATACCCAAGCGAAACAAGAGAAAGTGTGAAACAAGCACAACTACTTTAGCCCAAGTTTTTAAAAATGAGAAAAAGCCGTAATCAGTTTAACAGTTTTATTTCAATGTCAAAGAGAAAAAAAAACACTTCACCAAAGGCGAAGATCCATCCATAGCGACTCTGGGTCCCGTCAGCGTAGCACAAAGCTAGCGTGATCTAGGCTGCCATTATCCAAGGAGCAGGGCCAGGCGCGTGCCACCCGTTTGAACAATGCGGGCGAAATAACTGCCTTATGGGATGCGAAGCTTGCGCATGCGCAGTGACGCAGACGCGCCTTTCAAAATGGCGGCGGCAGCAACACACGCGAAAGATCGATCTCCTGTATTTTCTTAGTTTTATTCTAAACAAGATGCCCCGATTTCATTTAAATACATTTAATAGCTGTAGGAACTAGTGAGCGGTATTTAGCAACATGCTATGTTAGAATAATGCCATCAAACGTGTCTGTTAAGCATATCACAGCGGACATACACGGAGGAAACATGGGGTAGAATCAAACAGGCCACAGGCTTTGAGATAGGCTGGCTCCCCAAGCTATTGCCCCCATTTAGCCCGAATGTCATAGACCTCTCCCCCCCCCCACATCCTGACAAAGATGTATTTAGTTGTATTTTGTTATCAGGGTGATCGTCCGTTCGCAGGCCACTTTGGCCATGTGGTGTAGTCATAAACCGTCGCGGATGTTTACCCGAAACCGGGGCATCAAACAAAGAATAAGGATTCCTTAGACAACCCATTTCAAAATATGGCAGCAACAAACGGAGTGCCCAGTTATTTCAAATAAACCATGACCTTTTTTTAAAAGTATTGAAGCACTTTTCTACCAATGTGAATAATAAACATTTTAGACAAAAAAAATCAACGAATAACGCTGGTAATTCGTTGTCAAAATGAGCGTACGGCATTAGCCCAGAAGAGGGGTGGCAATTTGCATATGTGAAAGCCTATGTGAATGAGACACAGGTCCAAAACTTTTAACTAGAGACACAATATTTAAGTAGAGGCATACCCAAGCGAAACAAGAGAAAGTGTGAAACAAGCACAACTACTTTAGCCCAAGTTTTTAAAAATGAGAAAAAGCCGTAATCAGTTTAACAGTTTTATTTCAATGTCAAAGAGAAAAAAAAACACTTCACCAAAGGCGAAGATCCATCCATAGCGGCTCTGGGTCCCGTCAGCGTAGCACAAAGCTAGCGTGATCTAGGCTGCCATTATCCAAGGAGCAGGGCCAGGCGCGTGCCACCCGTTTGAACAATGCGGGCGAAATAACTGCCTTATGGGATGCGAAGCTTGCGCATGCGCAGTGACGCAGACGCGCCTTTCAAAATGGCGGCGGCAGCAACACACGCGAAAGATCGATCTCCTGTATTTTCTTAGTTTTATTCTAAACAAGATGCCCCGATTTCATTTAAATACATTTAATAGCTGTAGGAACTAGTGAGCGGTATTTAGCAACATGCTATGTTAGAATAATGCCATCAAACGTGTCTGTTAAGCATATCACAGCGGACATACACGGAGGAAACATGGGGTAGAATCAAACAGGCCACAGGCTTTGAGATAGGCTGGCTCCCCAAGCTATTGCCCCCATTTAGCCCGAATGTCATAGACCTCTCCCCCCCCCCACATCCTGACAAAGATGTATTTAGTTGTATTTTGTTATCAGGGTGATCGTCCGTTCGCAGGCCACTTTGGCCATGTGGTGTAGTCATAAACCGTCGCGGATGTTTACCCGAAACCGGGGCATCAAACAAAGAATAAGGATTCCTTAGACAACCCATTTCAAAATATGGCAGCAACAAACGGAGTGCCCAGTTATTTCAAATAAACCATGACCTTTTTTTTAAAGTATTGAAGCACTTTTCTACCAATGTGAATAATAAACATTTTAGACAAAAAAAATCAACGAATAACGCTGGTAATTCGTTGTCAAAATGAGCGTACGGCATTAGCCCAGAAGAGGGGTGGCAATTTGCATATGTGAAAGCCTATGTGAATGAGACACAGGTCCAAAACTTTTAACTAGAGACACAATATTTAAGTAGAGGCATACCCAAGCGAAACAAGAGAAAGTGTGAAACAAGCACAACTACTTTAGCCCAAGTTTTTAAAAATGAGAAAAAGCCGTAATCAGTTTAACAGTTTTATTTCAATGTCAAAGAGAAAAAAAAACACTTCACCAAAGGCGAAGATCCATCCATAGCGGCTCTGGGTCCCGTCAGTGTAGCACAAAGCTAGCGTGATCTAGGCTGCCATTATCCAAGGAGCAGGGCCAGGCGCGTGCCACCCGTTTGAACAATGCGGGCGAAATAACTGCCTTATGGGATGCGAAGCTTGCGCATGCGCAGTGACGCAGACGCGCCTTTCAAAATGGCGGCGGCAGCAACACACGCGAAAGATCGATCTCCTGTATTTTCTTAGTTTTATTCTAAACAAGATGCCCCGATTTCATTTAAATACATTTAATAGCTGTAGGAACTAGTGAGCGGTATTTAGCAACATGCTATGTTAGAATAATGCCATCAAACGTGTCTGTTAAGCATATCACAGCGGACATACACGGAGGAAACATGGGGTAGAATCAAACAGGCCACAGGCTTTGAGATAGGCTGGCTCCCCAAGCTATTGCCCCCATTTAGCCCGAATGTCATAGACCTCCCCCCCCCCCACATCCTGACAAAGATGTATTTAGTTGTATTTTGTTATCAGGGTGATCGTCCGTTCGCAGGCCACTTTGGCCATGTGGTGTAGTCATAAACCGTCGCGGATGTTTACCCGAAACCGGGGCATCAAACAAAGAATAAGGATTCCTTAGACAACCCATTTCAAAATATGGCAGCAACAAACGGAGTGCCCAGTTATTTCAAATAAACCATGACCTTTTTTTAAAGTATTGAAGCACTTTTCTACCAATGTGAATAATAAACATTTTAGACAAAAAAAATCAACGAATAACGCTGGTAATTCGTTGTCAAAATGAGCGTACGGCATTAGCCCAGAAGAGGGGTGGCAATTTGCATATGTGAAAGCCTATGTGAATGAGACACAGGTCCAAAACTTTTAACTAGAGACACAATATTTAAGTAGAGGCATACCCAAGCGAAACAAGAGAAAGTGTGAAACAAGCACAACTACTTTAGCCCAAGTTTTTAAAAATGAGAAAAAGCCGTAATCAGTTTAACAGTTTTATTTCAATGTCAAAGAGAAAAAAAAACACTTCACCAAAGGCGAAGATCCATCCATAGCGGCTCTGGGTCCCGTCAGCGTAGCACAAAGCTAGCGTGATCTAGGCTGCCATTATCCAAGGAGCAGGGCCAGGCGCGTGCCACCCGTTTGAACAATGCGGGCGAAATAACTGCCTTATGGGATGCGAAGCTTGCGCATGCGCAGTGACGCAGACGCGCCTTTCAAAATGGCGGCGGCAGCAACACACGCGAAAGATCGATCTCCTGTATTTTCTTAGTTTTATTCTAAACAAGATGCCCCGATTTCATTTAAATACATTTAATAGCTGTAGGAACTAGTGAGCGGTATTTAGCAACATGCTATGTTAGAATAATGCCATCAAACGTGTCTGTTAAGCATATCACAGCGGACATACACGGAGGAAACATGGGGTAGAATCAAACAGGCCACAGGCTTTGAGATAGGCTGGCTCCCCAAGCTATTGCCCCCATTTAGCCCGAATGTCATAGACCTCCCCCCCCCCCACATCCTGACAAAGATGTATTTAGTTGTATTTTGTTATCAGGGTGATCGTCCGTTCGCAGGCCACTTTGGCCATGTGGTGTAGTCATAAACCGTCGCGGATGTTTACCCGAAACCGGGGCATCAAACAAAGAATAAGGATTCCTTAGACAACCCATTTCAAAATATGGCAGCAACAAACGGAGTGCCCAGTTATTTCAAATAAACCATGACCTTTTTTTAAAGTATTGAAGCACTTTTCTACCAATGTGAATAATAAACATTTTAGACAAAAAAAATCAACGAATAACGCTGGTAATTCGTTGTCAAAATGAGCGTACGGCATTAGCCCAGAAGAGGGGTGGCAATTTGCATATGTGAAAGCCTATGTGAATGAGACACAGGTCCAAAACTTTTAACTAGAGACACAATATTTAAGTAGAGGCATACCCAAGCGAAACAAGAGAAAGTGTGAAACAAGCACAACTACTTTAGCCCAAGTTTTTAAAAATGAGAAAAAGCCGTAATCAGTTTAACAGTTTTATTTCAATGTCAAAGAGAAAAAAAAACACTTCACCAAAGGCGAAGATCCATCCATAGCGGCTCTGGGTCCCGTCAGCGTAGCACAAAGCTAGCGTGATCTAGGCTGCCATTATCCAAGGAGCAGGGCCAGGCGCGTGCCACCCGTTTGAACAATGCGGGCGAAATAACTGCCTTATGGGATGCGAAGCTTGCGCATGCGCAGTGACGCAGACGCGCCTTTCAAAATGGCGGCGGCAGCAACACACGCGAAAGATCGATCTCCTGTATTTTCTTAGTTTTATTCTAAACAAGATGCCCCGATTTCATTTAAATACATTTAATAGCTGTAGGAACTAGTGAGCGGTATTTAGCAACATGCTATGTTAGAATAATGCCATCAAACGTGTCTGTTAAGCATATCACAGCGGACATACACGGAGGAAACATGGGGTAGAATCAAACAGGCCACAGGCTTTGAGATAGGCTGGCTCCCCAAGCTATTGCCCCCATTTAGCCCGAATGTCATAGACCTCTCCCCCCCCCCACATCCTGACAAAGATGTATTTAGTTGTATTTTGTTATCAGGGTGATCGTCCGTTCGCAGGCCACTTTGGCCATGTGGTGTAGTCATAAACCGTCGCGGATGTTTACCCGAAACCGGGGCATCAAACAAAGAATAAGGATTCCTTAGACAACCCATTTCAAAATATGGCAGCAACAAACGGAGTGCCCAGTTATTTCAAATAAACCATGACCTTTTTTTTAAAGTATTGAAGCACTTTTCTACCAATGTGAATAATAAACATTTTAGACAAAAAAAATCAACGAATAACGCTGGTAATTCGTTGTCAAAATGAGCGTACGGCATTAGCCCAGAAGAGGGGTGGCAATTTGCATATGTGAAAGCCTATGTGAATGAGACACAGGTCCAAAACTTTTAACTAGAGACACAATATTTAAGTAGAGGCATACCCAAGCGAAACAAGAGAAAGTGTGAAACAAGCACAACTACTTTAGCCCAAGTTTTTAAAAATGAGAAAAAGCCGTAATCAGTTTAACAGTTTTATTTCAATGTCAAAGAGAAAAAAAAACACTTCACCAAAGGCGAAGATCCATCCATAGCGGCTCTGGGTCCAGTCAGCGTAGCACAAAGCTAGCGTGATCTAGGCTGCCATTATCCAAGGAGCAGGGCCAGGCGCGTGCCACCCGTTTGAACAATGCGGGCGAAATAACTGCCTTATGGGATGCGAAGCTTGCGCATGCGCAGTGACGCAGACGCGCCTTTCAAAATGGCGGCGGCAGCAACACACGCGAAAGATCGATCTCCTGTATTTTCTTAGTTTTATTCTAAACAAGATGCCCCGATTTCATTTAAATACATTTAATAGCTGTAGGAACTAGTGAGCGGTATTTAGCAACATGCTATGTTAGAATAATGCCATCAAACGTGTCTGTTAAGCATATCACAGCGGACATACACGGAGGAAACATGGGGTAGAATCAAACAGGCCACAGGCTTTGAGATAGGCTGGCTCCCCAAGCTATTGCCCCCATTTAGCCCGAATGTCATAGACCTCTCCCCCCCCCCCACATCCTGACAAAGATGTATTTAGTTGTATTTTGTTATCAGGGTGATCGTCCGTTCGCAGGCCACTTTGGCCATGTGGTGTAGTCATAAACCGTCGCGGATGTTTACCCGAAACCGGGGCATCAAACAAAGAATAAGGATTCCTTAGACAACCCATTTCAAAATATGGCAGCAACAAACGGAGTGCCCAGTTATTTCAAATAAACCATGACCTTTTTTTTTAAAGTATTGAAGCACTTTTCTACCAATGTGAATAATAAACATTTTAGACAAAAAAAATCAACGAATAACGCTGGTAATTCGTT
This sequence comes from Paramormyrops kingsleyae, assembly GCF_048594095.1. NCBI lineage: Eukaryota > Metazoa > Chordata > Actinopteri > Osteoglossiformes > Mormyridae > Paramormyrops > Paramormyrops kingsleyae. The sequence continues at coordinate 41,507,884 of NC_132802.1, read as the reverse complement.
GTCAAAATGAGCGTACGGCATTAGCCCAGAAGAGGGGTGGCAATTTGCATATGTGAAAGCCTATGTGAATGAGACACAGGTCCCAAACTTTTAACTAGAGACACAATATTTAAGTAGAGGCATACCCAAGCGAAACAAGAGAAAGTGTGAAACAAGCACAACTATTTTAGCGGTGAGGGTAAAATGCGGACCGTTTACAAACAGCGGATTCCGTGTTTAATAGTGTTGAGGCAATGTTTTCTAGCCATTTAAGAAAGGCAGCAAAGGTTTTTTTTTTATACCTTTAAACATTAACAAAAACCGCTAATGTCTTTTCTTTAAAATTTTCAAGTCTATTTCTGTCTGGTTTTTCGCGATAAGTTGCGTGAACGCCTGAGTTAGTGTGTTTTTGGGGCTTGGATACACATCGAGGTCCTGACAGAAATAATTATGTCTGCTTTCACAAACCTAAAGTTAAACTTTAAAGCCCATCGGCGTGTGTGTGTGTGTGTGTGTGTGTGCTTGTGCACATGAGCACAAGCACATGGTTCAATGTAACTGTAGCAGCTTATTCCATTCATTCATTGTGCACATACACACATACACTCACCTAAAGGATTATTAGGAACACCATACTAATATGGTGTTTGACCCCCTTTCGCCTTCAGAACTGCCTTAATTCTACGTGGCATTGATTCAACAAGGTGCTGAAAGCATTCTTTAGAAATGTTGGCCCATATTGATAGGATAGCATCTTGCAGTTGATGGAGATTTGTGGGATGCACATCCAGGGCACGAAGCTCCCGTTCCAACACATCCCGAAGATGCTCTATTGGGTTGAGATCTGGTGACTGTTGGGGCCATTGTAGTACAGTGAACTCACTGTCATGTTCAAGAAATCAATTTGAAATGATTCGAGCTTTGTGACATGGTGCATTATCCTGCTGGAAGTAGCCATCAGAGGATGGGTACATGGTGGTCATAAAGGGATGGACATGGTCAGAAACAATGCTCAGGTAGGCCGTGGCATTTAAACGATGCCCAATTGGCACTAAGGGGCCTAAAGTGTGCCAAGAAAACATCCCCCACACCATTACACCACCACCAGCAGCCTGCACAGTGGTAACAAGGCATGATGGATCCATGTTCTCATTCTGTTTACGCCAAATTCTGACTCTACCATTTGAATGTCTCAACAGAAATCGAGACTCATCAGACCAGGCAACATTTTTCCAGTCTTCAACTGTCCAATTTTGGTGAGCTCGTGCAAATTGTAGCCTCTTTTTCCTATTTGTAGTGGAGATGAGTGGTACCCGGTGGGGTCTTCTGCTGTTGTAGCCCATCCGCCTCAAGGTTGTGCGTGTTGTGGCTTCACAAATGCTTTGCTGCATACCTCGGTTGTAACGAGTGGTTATTTCAGCCAACCACTCAGTTGGTTTTTGGACTTTCAGTTGCTCTTCTATCAGCTTGAATCAGTCGGACCATTCTCCTCTGACCTCTAGCATCAACAAGGCATTTTCGCCCAACGGGACTGCCGCATACTGGATGTTTTTCCCTTTGCACACCATTCTTTGTAAACCCTAGAAATGGTTGTGCGTGAAAATCCCAGTAACTGAGCAGATTGTGAAATACTCAGACCGGCCCGTCTGGCACCAACAACTATGCCACGCTCAAAATTGCTTAAATCACCTTTCTTTCCCATTCTGACATTCAGTTTGGAGTTCAGGGGATTGTCTTGACCAGGACCACACCCCTAAATGCATTGAAGCAACTGCCATGTGATTGGTTGATTAGATAATTGCATTAATGAGAAATTGAACAGGTGTTCCTAATAATCCTTTAGGTGAGCATATATGCTATGTCTAGATCTCCTGGGGAAATCAAGAGTGTTGCCCACAAACATTGTTCAGCTTTTGGCCTAACATGGTCCTTGCGTGTTTTAAAGTTGCGTGAAGTGGAGTGAGGAGCATTCTGAACATCAAACTATTTTAAGATAAATTGTCTGTAACAGGAAATTTAGTTTCTCAATTTATTTCTTATATATTATTTTGTTAATTATTGAGTTCAAAGTTTTGTAGTAAATGGTGATATTGTCATCAATTTGGTGATAATGCGAGCCAAACATTTCTCGAAAATGACATTTGCATACAGTAAGTAAAACATTCTGAAATCATATTTCTATTTTATTCTGCTGCTGCTTACATGTTTACATCTCTGTCTCTCTCGCTCTCTCTCTCCAGGACAGTGAAAGTAGGACTATTTACCCTTGTTTATGTAGCTGTAGGATGGCCATAATATAGTTTCAATCCGATATCGATGTAATGCTTGTCTGTGATGATTGGTTAACATATTGATTGGTGTATTAATATAGCCGGAAAGTAATAAAACCCATTGCAATCAAGTATACAGTGCCTTATAAAAGTATTCGGTTATCATAATTTTACTCAATTACAAAGGATAGTTAAACGTTTTCCAAATGAGCATTTTATTGCATTTCCAAAGGCACTGTAACTTATTTCTGTGCCAACATTAAAATTAAATAAACTTATGATTTAATGTCGATATGAGATGACAAATTATTCACAAATGATACAGAGGTGCCACTCATTTCCACATACAGTAACTCATCACAATTGGGTGCCACTGTGCTTTTTAATGAAAAGCTGATAAAACTTAAAATGTGGTTCGGTCATGTGTGTAGTCTGTGTGTAGACAAGGAAACAGAGGCATAGTAGCTGTTATTTTTTTATTCCAAAGTCATCCAATTTGCTATTTTCCTTACATACCCACCCATTCACTCACTCACTCACTGACCCACCCACCCATTCACACACCCAAGTCTTCCGTAAGGTGTTTGCAGAACTCGCTGCAGAACCCAGGCTGTGTGAAGTTCCCCTCGTCTTCCACGCCCAATGTAGCCTATGGGACAATAAATAATAAGCAAGCATACTTAGTATCAAAACAGAGCAACAATGTTTTTCATTGCATACTTTCAAGAAAATATTCAGGACCTGACACACAATAAATTGTTCTGGTGACTTTCTTTTTGCAACCACTGACTTCAGCAACAATTGTCAACATTCTTACACAGTATGCATACCTGGTAAGCTGTTCTTATAAGTCTCTAGACAGTGCTGGCAGCATTCCAGGCGATACAATCGTCGGAATTGTGCTTGATAGGCCGCACTGTACAGTTTCCATGGGACTACACCTGTAGGTTTCAAATTTAAGAATGATTCATTAGAGTAAAATCCCTTGTTAATGGGAATACAAACATCCTAACTCAAAGGGTATTCAAATATCATAATATGTTTTATACCTACTGTCAAGCCACTGAAAATGCGCTCGGGCACGGAATGTTTCCCTTCCGACTAAGTCCCAAAAAAAGGTGACAAACAAGTGACAGCTTTAAAAAAGCTTTGTCACCCTCGAACAGGACTACTTCTAAAAGGATATCCTCCAGGACGTCGAGGGGGATCTGTGAAAGAAATCATACAAGCACGCAAATATTATTTTACAATAGTTCTGTAATATAACAAAAACAGACAAAAATAGCATGACTTCTACATTCCAACTCCAACTGCTTAAAATGAAGCTCATTGTTTTCACATTTTTGTAGGGTACAGCACAGTAAGCACAGAGAAAAAAAGAGAAAAACAGCAGGTTCAGCTGTAAGATCAGCTACATAAATACCTGTTCAATGGAGATGGAACCCATTCCTCCTCCTCTACCATCTGTGCTTTCAACACATTGAATTTTCCTAAAAGAAATTATATTGTCACAACTATTGTAAAACTATGACATATTGTAATGGTATAACATAGAGTTGACTCCACCTGAGGGCACAGGTGTAAAACAATTTGATCACGTTGGGCACCAGACCTGGAAAAAGGCAGTCATGATACTACCAGCTTGTCAGACTGAAAGGCTTATATGCATATGGGTCAGAACAATGCATCAGAGTGATAAATATTACAGCATCAACTTTGTAAGGTGTATCAATCCCCACTAGGGTTGTAACGGTATACCGGTATGGCGGTTTATTGTGATATTGACATGTACGATTATCATATCATGCACATTTGCCTATCCGCGGTTTGGAAAAAAAAAAAAGAAACCAGATCTCACCTGCGCTGCTGTGTATATGCAACTTCTTTCCGCTTTACTGCTTAGACTCCACCCATAAATGCACAGCGGCGAAAATGTCCGATAGTGGCTGCAAATTCTAATCTCTATTTCCTGCCGAAAAAAAAATTAAAATCTGCAGTATGGGAATATTTTGGGTATCCGAAAAATGATCGTGGGGTGGATATCCAGTTTGCAAGAAATGTGGACGAACAGTGGCCGCAAAAGGAGGAAATACGTCGAACATGTTCTCCCATATTCGCGAACACCATCCCTCCGTGAAGATAAAGGTAAGTTCCATTTATAACTTAAAGCCGTATTATTTCTGTGATGCAGAGGGAATCCCGGAATCCAGTCATGTAATTGGAGTCAATTACAGTATAATTCAGATGCCACGTAAAATGTCCGATTTGATAGATAGATGGATGAATAAATCAAAATATAGCTGTGCAGCAAATTAAATCGCGATGTGCGTCTGTGAATATACAGCGCAAAAAGGCTGCCGCTTGCTCATTAACCAACTACCCCCCCCCCCCCCCCCCTACACACACACACACACACACACACACACACACACAGCGGCACAGATGATTATTTTGTCCTCCAGGTTCGTGTGCCGCCCCCCATAGAATCCCTCCCGGCGCCCTCCCAACTTCATCCCTTATCGTCTCCGCTCGCCCATCCTCTAGAAAAACGCTTTATTTAGATTATTTTTGTTTTCCTCCAAGTTCGTGTGCCGCCCCCCACGTGACATGAAAAAGTGCCGCCCCAGGCGGCTGCCCCGTTCGCCCATGCCTAAAACCGCCACTGCATGATGGTCATGGTTTTTAAAGCGTCTGCTGTCTCATTCACTATGTGAAGACGTGAACACATGAACATATCCAGAGCTACTCTCAAGAGAACACTTAATGATCATTTTATAATTTTATTTAAAAGAATAATCATCAAATACACTAACTGAAAACTCATAGGTGTTTAGTACAAGTGGACACATTCTCTCACCTCAGCGGTCAAGATTGAGCCCTGAAAATCTCAACATGCTTACATTTCTTCATCATAATCTGACCTGAAAAAAAGCAAAGAAATGCATGCTGCTATGATAATCTCAGGAAAATATTAACAAACATGACCCTGCACATATTGCTCTCCCATATATGCTGTTAAAGAGGAAGGACAGTTTGATTTATTCTTGTCTAATATAAAGAGAAATAACTTATTCCTTATTTTGTTCAAATGGGAGATGCGCAGCTTTATTTTATTTATTTTTCCCCCAAAAGTTAGACTCATACTTCCATAAGTTTTTTTTATTTTCATTAAAAAAAAGTTTGTTACAATAAACCATGTTCATCCAAAAACCATATCTCTTTTTATTCATTTAAGGGTCATTGTAGCTGATGATTATACTAATAATAATGATAGTTTAATACCGTATACCACGAAACCGTGATATTTTCTGAGACGATTATCATACCGTGAAAATCTCATACCGTTACAACCCTAATCCCCACCTTCAGATCAGATCACTAAGACCAATTAATCTGACTCCATTAAATTATGCTGCTGTTTGTAATAGGGTCAGTGGTGGCCTAATGGATAGGGAAGTGCACTTGTAATCGAAAGGTGCCACTGAAGTACCCTGAGCAAGGTACCACCCCCAAGCACTGCTCTCCTCTGCAATGTCATGGTGTCATATAGGTTAAATGCAGAGTACACATTTTGTTGTTGTGCACTGTGTGCTGTGGTGTGTCAATGACAACTAATCACTTCACTTATATGCCATGCACTACGAGGCATCACAGAAAATATTTAAAAAGTATGACACAAAAGGAATTGTATTACTGATTAATGAATAGTTTGTTTCCAAGTTATAAATAATATAATAACCGATACATTAGATGTTAAAAGTTATAACACCCATAAACAATGACAACTGTATTACATGAAATGGTTGCCAATTGTTAAATGGTTTCCAAATTTGCGACTAAGAGAGCCCATGCGGCAATCAATCAAATGAGTCAATCAATATATAAACAAACAAACAAATACGGAGGAACAAAACATAAAACATGCAGCTCTGAGTCTCTGATTTCCGATCGGGCACTTGTGTGCTCCAGATGTGGTAGTCCCCAGCAGTCATCACTGCACACTGGTAGATCTCCTGTCATACATATCAGACCATGCATGAAAATATTAACCAAATAAGTGTTTCACCACATTTCTGTGATACTGAGCCATCTTATGAAGCATATAACACTTTCTTAGGGTGGCTGAAGGTTGGTATACATTTAGCTGCAGATCAAGTACCCACTGCAAACATACATAAGTATACATATTCTAAAAAACATGGATGTGTTAAGGTTTTTATTAGGTTGTACAACCAGGCCCTCAAAAAATATATATTGTCTTCATACCAGGGGATGCTGCAGTTGTCATACCATGAGCTGGTGCTGCTGTTGTTGTTTGTGCTTGTTCGGCTGGTGCTTCAGCTGGTGCTGCAAAAAAGCACATTTTAAACCAAATGATTTAGAATGAATTAAATCGGTTGTACTGCATGCATTTCTCATCAACGCTATGCTGTCTAGCATTTCTGACAGATTTGTAAGTTATAGCTTTATGATCTTTCAAATTGCAAAATAAACATGAGGAATCACCTACAATTAAAAGACAAATATAACTTCACGGCACCGGACAGCAAAATTACATAAACATGACATAAACATGACATTACCACTAATAATTTAGAATGAGGGTGGAATACATACCCAAAACTGTCTGACCATTGGAATTTAACTGTATGTCCACTCCTTTGCCCAATCTCTTCTTCATGCTTTCTATGGTTCTTGAATTTCTAGCATTGTTGTAGTGACACAAAATATTTCGCATCAAAAAGACATGCGATGAGGGAGTCATCATGTTGAGAAAATGATTGTTTTTCCTCATTCCAGCAAAGAGCTGTTCAGCACACGGGCTGTTGATCCAACCACGTAACTCTGGGACCAGTTCCACCTTTCGCAAGACATCCCTGGCATCTTTTGAGTTTGCCTCATGAAATCTATCATAAAGAGCATAATGCTCAGACGATCCAGTTATAGGGTGGCCATTTTCATCAGGAACTGGCTTCTTGGTGACTAGCCATGGCAAGCTCACTTTTATCTGTCCAGTAGTGGCACATCTGATGTTATCTTCAGTAGGCTCAAGTAACCTACCCCCATGAGGTTTGAAGGGTAATGATTCTGGATCTCTTAGGTTGGTATGTGTTGCCAACCCTCTCGCAAAATCATATAATACAATGTTTGGAAAATGTTTCATCGACAATAAAAGGTCAGCAAAGTCCCGGGGGCTCTCAGCCCTTATGTTGAACTTAACACCATACACCACAGCACAAGGACAGGTGACCACAGCCCATCCACCTGTTTAAGGAAACTGTAAATCAGAGTGCAACCATTCCAAGTAATGAAACTAAGAACTGTCTGTAAAAACGGTCTCTCAGTAATAGAACACAACTTACCAGAAGCTCCCCAGATCTGTGAAAACACCTTATCATAACTCGCTCTGTTCTTCATTTCTTGTTGAAGTCTCGTTACCAGGTCCATCCGTGAGCCTTTGGGGTCTATGCCACACTGTCGGCACAGAGCACGCACAGCTTCCATCTATAATGAACATTAGTATAGTTGGTCTGGCGTGGTTCAAAAACACACATCTTTGACAAAACTGACAAAAATTGACTTAAGTTCAGTACCTTGAGCTTAAGAAGTTCATCAGTCAGTCGGTCCTCTGTGAGGTTAAACTCAGATTCCTCCTTTGCACTACAAGCAGAATACACTTCTTTGTATTCAGTGTTGAGTACAACATCCCTATCTCTTGTGTGAGGACCAATCCACGGAGCCCAACTATGGTAACTGGGATGGACGACAAATGGGTTTGACTTGTTGCCTTTAAATGATGTTAGAAAATATTATTAACATAACAGTACATTATTCCACGATAAACAAAGTAAATGCTAGAATACTGTCATCCCACCTAGAACATTGTGCGGACTGTACTTACTTGGGACCAACCCACGGCTGATCATTTCAAGGGAAACCATCTCCCAGAAATTTTCAACACTTACCTTTCCATCAAAAGTCTGAGATGGTTCCTCAATGCTGCTCACTAAGGAAAGCAAGACTTAAGTAAGCATGTTCCAAACAGTCATAGCTGGATATGTGGTGCTTGAAACAATGTAAGACTAAGAAAATGAATAAATGTGTTCACTTACCAGGCATGCTAAAAACGCCCTTCTCATGAAGGTCCATCACAACAGATACTGGATGATAACCACACGATACACAAGCATATGTGTAACCGAGGTCTGACAGTGCTTCAAAGCTTAAATAAGCCTGCAGGACCCTTTCCCTGGATGGATAGGTTTTACCAGAGGTCTTCTCCAACACATCCATGGCACTCCCTACTGCCTGATGAGTCTGTGAAATTGATGTATGACATTTAAAGGCTTTACAATATATTATTTTGATAAAGTATTCGTAATTGTTTTAAATGATTAAAACAACAGAACATGGTTCCTACCTGAAGTGTATTGCGTAGAAAATGGCACATGTATATGGACAGAAGTGTGTGGTCATCGAAATTGTGGACACCATCAGTCCACTCCTGGTATCGATATGCCATACCACACCTGTAGCACCATTTTCTGTACACTGAAATTCCTAATGGACACAAGCACCAGTAAATGTTACACATTTATCTTTCACCATTTTACACTGTGACATGTCTCTATACTTTGCACAGTACTAAAAGCCAGTGTATGAAATTATCTCAGTTAGCATACAAGTGTGAATTGCTGGGAAGGAGGCTAAGCTGCTGATAGTGGAAGTCATGGCTACACTGACATTTACAGTACATGTAGTGAGTAATGAAATGTTAAAATATCGATAATAAATATTTAAATAAAGAGAGAACATACCTTCTATGACATCAGTGATTGTTAGGATTTTAGCCTTAGATGTAATCAGCACAGGTTCGCTTAGAGGAGTGGGCTCTAAACATTCTGAGCAAAAGGTTTCTGATGGTATGAAGTGCACAGGGAAATGAATGGTCTTGACCACGTCTGAGGGGAAAATCGCAGGCAGTTTCTTCTTATGAAAAATGTATTGAACCATCCGCGACAGATTTTTGCCTTCAGGTGAGTATGGAGCTCCTTCTTCTAGGTCAAAACTTTCCATGTCAATTGGAAAATGTTCTGTGATGTTCTCCTCCACACTTCTGGTTTTTCTGAAGAGTGCCTGGTCTGTTTCAAATAAATGCCACTTGGCAACATATTTAGGTATGCATGACTGCCTTGGGTTCGCGCAAGGACAATGCCATGAAATGATTTTAGAATTGTACCTTACCACCACTCTGCCAAGCCGGCTGTAATAGGAGATAGTTGACTCGTATACAGAAATGTGCTTTTTGTAGGGGGGTCCACACACAGTCACCAGACAGGACAACGGGACTCCTGCATCATTTGCTTCTCTCTGACGTACCAAACACCTTTCCTTTTTGTCTTCCCCAAACCACTTGTCATGTACCATCACCTGCAAAACATCCTCTGTAAGTGATGGAGTGTCCATTCTGGCTGGAGGGCAGTACACGAGGGACTGAATGTGGTGGCACTCAAATGGACGAAGGTTTGACCTCTCTGCAAACTCTGCATTAATTCTGCAGATATCCAGCTCACACATTGTTTTTTGTTCAGGACCCCATGTCCTTTTAATGACACGTACTGGTGTGCTGGGTGCTATAAAAGACTTTGCTACTGCAAACACTCCATTTGTGTAATCAACACACTGAGCACTGAGGTGGTTCTGTGCCGTAATGTCCATTTTGATGGGAGTGTGACGTCTTCGAAGATGTATCCGTAGGTTCCGTCTATTAAGGATTAGGCCACAGCTAGTACACTTCACTGTTTTCTGCTTTCTTTGGGTGAGGGGGTGGTAGTGCTGGTGCTGCTGAGGAGCCAGGATCAGAGGAACATGAAGAAAGTGAGGGGTGGAGGATGGGGACTGGGGGAGGGGGACATGCAGCTTCAGAAGCAGTAAAGGAGGGAGCAGGAGAGGCGGGAGGTGACTGATGCGCTTCCGTTGTGGTTGGCTTGGTTTCACTGATGCATTGGGATACATGATGTTTAAACTGGTCTTTGCGTATTATTGTTTGGCTACAATAAAGACAATGAAAGTGTCCTGTGGGTCTGCAATAATTGTTGCATTTGCTGATGAAGAAACCTGCAAGACGGCAACATGAAGACGAAAGCTATCAACAGAAAAGAAAGGTATACACAGAACGGGACTGGGGGAGTGAGGTCAGGAGTAGCTGATCAGAAAGTTACAGTGTCAAACAAAACACAAACATAGGTAAATTAGCTTACCAATATTCACATGACTTCAGGGACTCCCACTAAGGAACTCCACATCATTTTGTCTATCTTGATTGTAAGAAGTGCATTCTACATTTAAGCATGTGTATGTTTTAAAACCACCAAAATCAATAGACCAATAAACATCATTAGGAATTACCTCTATGCTGTACTGCATGTCTCACGTGGCTCTGAATGTGTGTTGTAAATTTGAATTGTTGGTCAGTTGCATAAGTGCAGCATGGGCATCTGAACACACCGTCTAGGCAAAACCTTGTTGCATCAGGACTGGCCTGTAAATGCGTTGGATGCTTTAAAACATAAACAATAAAACATTGTGTAAACTTACTGTTACTCTGAGGTGCACGCTCATTCTAACAACATAACATGCATGCAGAAGTAATGCAGCTTGTAAGGTTATCAGGCTGTGATATCGATAAAATATCTTATAGAGCATTCATATCATCAGCATTAACTTGAGTATCCTGAGCATCATAATATAGCCTAAACATCTGCATAATTAACAATCATAATATACTATTTTTACATAAATACCATTGAGGTTGTTGGTGTAATTTAATAATATATCGGTCACATACTCCATAACTCTTAATAAAACAATTCGGTCATCATAATCAGAAAAACTCAAAAGCACCTGTCGTAGTCTGTTTTCTACATATGCATTTGTGATAAATATTTTGCAATATTGTCATATAATTTTTAGGACATAAGGCCCAGACCTGCGGTCCCTGAAACAAAAGAGAAACAACCTAGCAGCAAAACGTACCGTCTGCGTTTTCTAGTGTTACGCCCTAAAACAAAACATATATACATGATTTATTTATTCAAATTTCATTTTAGTCTATTCAATGTATTACCCTTCTCATGATCTGAATCTAAGGGCATTTCAAGTCCGGAAATTTTAACTAGAGACACTGACGCCGACGCGCATTTCAAAATGGCGGCGGCAGCAACACACGCGAAAGATCGATCTCCTGTATTTTCTTAGTTTTATTCTAAACAAGATGCCCCGATTTCATTTAAATACATTTAATAGCTGTAGGAACTAGTGAGCGGTATTTAGCAACATGCTATGTTAGAATAATGCCATCAAACGTGTCTGTTAAGCATATCACAGCGGACATACACGGAGGAAACATGGGATAGAATCAAACAGGCCACAGGCTTTGAGATAGGCTGGCTCCCCAAGCTATTGCCCCCATTTAGCCCGAATGTCATAGACCTGCCCCGCCCCACATCCTGACAAAGATGTATTTAGTTGTATTTTGTTATCAGGGTGATCGTCCGTTCGCAGGCCACTTTGGCCATGTGGTGTAGTCATAAACCGTCGCGGATGTTTACCCGAAACCGGGGCATCAAACAAAGAATAAGGATTCCTTAGACAACCCATTTCAAAATATGGCAGCAACAAACGGAGTGCCCAGTTATTTCAAATAAACCATGACCTTTTTTTAAAGTATTAAAGCACTTTTCTACCAATGTGAATAATAAACATTTTAGACAAAAAAAATCAACAAATAACGCTGGTAATTCGTTGTCAAAATGAGCGTACGGCATTAGCCCAGAAGAGGGGTGGCAATTTGCATACAGGTATGTGAAAGCCTATGTGAATGAGACACAGGTCCGAAACTTTTAACTAGAGACACAATATTTAAGTAGAGGCATACCCAAGCGAAACAAGAGAAAGTGTGAAACAAGCACAACTACTTTAGCCCAAGTTTTTAAAAATGAGAAAAAGCCGTAATCAGTTTAACAGTTTTATTTCAATGTCAAAGAGAAAAAAAACACTTCACCAAAGGCGAAGATCCATCGATAGCGGCTCTGGGTCCCGTCAGTGTAGCACAAAGCTAGCGTGATCTAGGCTGCCATTATCCAAGGAGCAGGGCCAGGCGCGCGCCACCGGTTTGAACAATGCGGGCCAAATAACTGCCTTATGGGATGCGAAGCTTCCGCATGCGCACTGACGCAGACGCGCATTTCAAAATGGCGGCGGCAGCAACAAACGCGAAAGATCTATCTACCTGTATTTTCTTAGTTTTATTCTAAACAAGATGCCCCGATTTCATTTAAATACATTTAATAGCTGTAGGAACTAGTGAGCGGTATTTAGCAACATGCTATGTTAGAATAATGCCATCAAACGTGTCTGTTAAGCATATCACAGCGGACATACACGGAGGAAACATGGGATAGAATCAAACAGGCCACAGGCTTTGAGATAGGCTGGCTTCCCAAGCTATTGCCTCCACTTAGCCCGAATGTCATAGACCCCCCCACATCCTGACAGAAAGATGTATTTAGTTGTATTTTGTTATCAGGGTGATCGTCCGTTCGCAGGCCACTTTGGCCATATGGTGTAGTCAAACCGTCGCGGATGTTTACCCGAAACCGGGGCATCAAACAAAGAATAAGGATTCCTTGGACAACCCATTTCAAAATATGGCAGCAACAAACGGAGTGCCCAGTTATTTCAAATAAACCATGACGTTTTTTTAAAGTATTGAAGCACTTTTCTACCAATGTGAATAATAAAGTAAACATTTTAGACCAAAAAAAATCAACGAATAACGCTGGTAATTCGTTGTCAAAATGACCGTACGGCATTAGCCCAGAAGAGGGGTGGCAATTTGCATATGTGAAAGCCTATGTGAATGAGACACAGGTGCCAAACTTTTAACTAGAGACACAATATTTAAGTAGAGGCATACCCAAGCGAAACAAGAGAAAATGTGAAACAAGCACAACTATTTTAGGGGTGAGGGTAAAATGCGGACCGTTTACAAACAGCGGATTCCGTGTTTAATGGTGTTGAGCCAATGTTTTCTAGCCATTTAAGAAAGGCAGCAAAGGTTTTTTTATACCTTTAAACATTAACAAAAACCGCTAATGTCTTTTCTTTAAAATTTTCAAGTCTATTTCTGTCTGGTTTTTCGCGATAAGTTGCGTGAACGCCTCAGTTAGTGTGTTTTGGGGGCTTGGATACACATCGAGGTCCTGACAGAAATAATTATGTCTGCTTTCACAGACTTAAAGTTAAACTCTAAAGCCCATCGGCGTGTGTGTGTGTGTGTGTGTGTGTGTGCTTGTGCACATGAGCACAAGCACATGGTTCAATGTAACTGTAGCAGCTTATTCCATTTATTCATTGTGCACATACACACATACACTCACCTAAAGGATTATTAGGAACACCATACTAATATGGTGTTTGACCCCCTTTCGCCTTCAGAACTGCCTTAATTCTACGTGGCATTGATTCAACAAGGTGCTGAAAGCATTCTTTAGAAATGTTGGCCCATATTGATAGGATAGCATCTTGCAATTGATGGAGATTTGTGGGATGCACATCCAGGGCACGAAGCTCCCGTTCCACCACATCCCGAAGATGCTCTATTAGGTTGAGATCTGGTGACTGTTGGGGCCATTGTAGTACAGTGAACTCATTGTCATGTTCAAGAAACCAATTTGAAATGATTCGAGCTTTGTGACATGGTGCATTATCCTCCTGGAAGTAGCCATCAGAGGTTGGGTACATGGTGGTCATAAAGGGATGGACATGGTCAGAAACAATGCTCAGGTAGGCCGTGGCATTTAAACGATGCCCAATTGGCACTAAGGGGCCCAAAGTGTGCCAAGAAAACATCCCCCACACCATTACACCACCAGCAGCAGCCTGCACAGTGGTAACAAGGCATGATGGATCCATGTTCTCATTCTGTTTACGCCAAATTCTGACTCTACCATTTGAATGTCTCAACAGAAATCGAGACTCATCAGACCAGGCAACATTTTTCCAGTCTTCAACTGTCCAATTTTGGTGAGCTCGTGCAAATTGTAGCCTCTTTTTCCTATTTGTAGTGGAGATGAGTGGTACCCGGTGGGGTCTTCTGCTGTTGTAGCCCATCCACCTCAAGGTTGTGCGTGTTGTGGCTTCACAAGTGCTTTGCTGGATACCTCGGTTGTAACGAGTGGTTATTTCAGCCAAAGTTGCTCTTCTATCAGCTTGAATCAGTCGGACCATTCTCCTCTGACCTCTAGCATCAACAAGGCATTTTCGCCCACAGGACTGCCGCATACTGGATGTTTTTCCCTTTGCACACCATTCTTTGTAAACCCTAGAAATGGTTGTGCGTGAAAATCCCAGTAACTGAGCAGATTGTGAAATACTCAGACCGGCCCGTCTGGCACCAACAACCATGCCATTGTGCTTTTTCAGCGTTTCAATTCTAAATGTATTAGAACCAGTCACAAATGCACTACTGCCGGCCATGGTCTTCCCACACTCTTTACAGTAAATACAGTGCATTATATTATCGGCTTTACTGTATCTTAGCCAGGGAAACTGGTCAAGCCACTCTTTTCGAAATGTATACACTTTACCCCTTTTAATTTCAGTGGGCTCGGACTCGATCGTATGTGGCTCATTATCTAATGCCGTCTCCGGACCAGGGCTTGCTATAACTTGGGAGGTTGATGGCTCCGTGTCAGAGCATTGGTTATGATTTTCGGACGGATCAGGCCCTAACTTAACATTCTTAACGAAAAAGCTGTCAATCGTTCTTTTCATCTTCTCTCATAATCCGCGGCTACATCCACTGTTTACCTGATGGGATACTCACCTCTCTCTGTCTGACTACATCACATGCATTTTCAAACGTACACACACGTACAGGAATATCTGGACCACGGCCAATCAGAGGGGGGGCGGGATCCGCCCTTCACTATCTCTGATTGGTTTAGACCACGATATGGGCCTAATGTGTGTCTGTTGTTGAACAACAGGGAGACTTTAAGAGTCACGGAGTTTCGTTTTTTTTCCCCCTCGAATGGCTGGTCGCACCGGTGCAACCTTTGATTTTTTTTGTCACACCATTGAGAAATTAGGTCGCACTCTAGAGCCCTGTGATTAGATAATTGCATTAATGAGAAATTGAACAGGTGTTCCTAATAATCCTTTAGGTGAGTGTATATGCTATGTCGAGATCTCCTGGGGAAATCAAGAGTGTTGCCCACAAACATTGTTCAGCTTTTGGCCTAACATGGTCCTTACGTGTTTTAAAGTTGCGTGAAGTGGAGTGAGGAGCATTCTGAACATCAAACTATTTTAAGATAAATTGTCTATAACAGGAAATTTAGTTTCTCAATTTATTTCTTATATATTATTTTGTTAATTATTGAGTTCAAAGTTTTGTAGTAAATGGTGATATTGCCATCAATTTGGTGATAATGTGAGCCAAACATTTCTCGAAAATGACATTTGCATAAGTAAAACATTCTGAAATTATATTTCTATTTTATTCTGCTGCTGCTTAGATGTTAACATCTCTCTCTCTCTCTCTCTCTCTCACTCTCACTCTCTCCAGGACAGTGAAAGTATAGCTTACAAGCCGCTGTATCCTGGTGTACCTCTTTCAAAAGGAGAAAATACAGTATATTGATGTCCAGTCTGTTACGACATATTTTAACCAGTGAATCCCTGATTCACTTATTAGAAATGTTTAACATAATGTTGCCTGATCTTATCCCATCTTCACATTACCTTTTCCACGAAGAATTTGCAAGTTCATCAAAATGTAAAGTTCACTTTTATTGTGAAATCTGTCTAAAATACCTTGGCATTAGACTGTGGGCGCATCCGTTGTTCTGATTGGTCGAGGGATTTTTGGCCAATTGGTATCAAAGATGCTTATGCCACGTGTTGCCAAGTATACCTGGCTGCAGCCAGCAGGAGGGCCTACCCTACGTCACCCCACGAGTCTACCTGAGTGCTGCTGCTGACCGTGTCCATCCCTTTATGACCAGTCTACCTGAGTGCTGCCGCTGACCATGTCCATCACATTATGACCGCAGCCTACCTGAGTGCTGCTGCTGACCGTGTCCATCCCTTTATGACCACAGTCTACCTGAGTGCTGCCGCTGACCATGTCCATCACATTATGACCGCAGCCTACCTGAGTGCTGCTGCTGACCGTGTCCATCACATTATGACCGCAGCCTACCTGAGTTCTGCCGCTGACCGTGTCCATCCCTTTATGACCACAGTCTACCTGAGTGCTGCCGCTGACCATGTCCATCACATTATGACCGCAGCCTACCTGAGTTCTGCCGCTGACCGTGTCCATCCCTTTATGACCACAGTCTACCTGAGTGCTGCCGCTGACCATGTCCATCACATTATGACCGCAGCCTACCTGAGTTCTGCCGCTGACCGTGTCCATCCCTTTATGACCACAGTCTACCTGAGTTCTGCCGCTGACCGTGTCCATCCCTTTATGACCACAGTCTACCTGAGTGCTGCCGCTGACCATGTCCATCACATTATGACCGCAGCCTACCTGAGTTCTGCCGCTGACCGTGTCCATCCCTTTATGACCACAGTCTACCTTAGTGCTGCCGCTGACCGTGTCCATCCCTTTATGACCACAGTCTACCTTAGTGCTGCCGCTGACCGTGTCCATCCCTTTATGACCAGTCTACCTGAGTGCTGCCGCTGACCGTGTCCATCCCTTTATGACCACAGTCTACCTGAGTGCTGCTGCTGACCATGTCCATCCCTTTATGACCACAGTCTACCTGAGTTCTGCCGCTGACCGTGTCCATCCCTTTATGACCACAGTCTACCTTAGTGCTGCCGCTGACCGTGTCCATCCCTTTATGACCAGTCTACCTGAGTGCTGCCGCTGACCGTGTCCATCCCTTTATGACCACAGTCTACCTGAGTGCTGCCGCTGACCGTGTCCATCACATTATGACCGCAGCCTACCTGAGTGCTGCTGCTGACCATGTCCATCACATTATGACCGCAGCCTACCTGAGTTCTGCCACTGACCGTGTCCATCCCTTTATGACCACAGCCTACCTGAGTTCTGCCACTGACCGTGTCCATCCCTTTATGACCACAGTCTACCTGAGTGCTGCCGCTGACCGTGTCCATCACATTATGACCGCAGCCTACCTGAGTTCTGCCGCTGACCGTGTCCATCCCTTTATGACCACAGTCTACCTGAGTTCTGCCACTGACCGTGTCCATCCCTTTATGACCACAGCCTACCTGAGTTCTGCCACTGACCGTGTCCATCCCTTTATGACCACAGTCTACCTGAGTGCTGCCGCTGACCGTGTCCATCACATTATGACCGCAGCCTACCTGAGTTCTGCCGCTGACCGTGTCCATCCCTTTATGACCACAGTCTACCTGAGTTCTGCCACTGACCGTGTCCATCCCTTTATGACCACAGTCTACCTGAGTGCTGCCGCTGACCGTGTCCATCACATTATGACCGCAGCCTACCTGAGTTCTGCCGCTGACCGTGTCCATCCCTTTATGACCACAGTCTACCTGAGTTCTGCCACTGACCGTGTCCATCCCTTTATGACCACAGTCTACCTGAGTGCTGCCGCTGACCGTGTCCATCACATTATGACCGCAGCCTACCTGAGTTCTGCCACTGACCGTGTCCATCCCTTTATGACCACAGTCTACCTGAGTTCTGCCACTGACCGTGTCCATCCCTTTATGACCACAGCCTACCTGAGTGCTGCCGCTGACCGTGTCCATCCCTTTATGACCAGTCTACCTGAGTGCTGCCGCTGACCGTGTCCATCCCTTTATGACCGCAGTCTACCTGAGTGCTGCCGCTGACCGTATCCATCCCTTTATGACCCCAGTGTACCTGAGTTCTGCCGCTGACCGTGTCCATCCCTTTATGACCAGTCTACCTGAGTGCTGCCGCTGACCGTGTCCATCCCTTTATGACCGCAGCCTACCTGAGTGCTGCTGCTGACCGTGTCCATCACATTATGACCGCAGCCTACCTGAGTTCTGCCGCTGACCGTGTCCATCCCTTTATGACCACAGTCTACCTGAGTGCTGCCGCTGACCGTGTCCATCCCTTTATGACCAGTCTACCTGAGTGCTGCCGCTGACCGTGTCCATCCCTTTATGACCGCAGTCTACCTGAGTGCTGCCGCTGACCGTATCCATCCCTTTATGACCCCAGTGTACCTGAGTTCTGCCGCTGACCGTGTCCATCCCTTTATGACCAGTCTACCTGAGTGCTGCCGCTGACCGTGTCCATCCCTTTATGACCGCAGCCTACCTGAGTGCTGCTGCTGACCGTGTCCATTACTTTATGACCAGTCTACCTGAGTGCTGCTGCTGACCGTGTCCATTACTTTATGACCAGTCTACCTGAGTGCTGCCGCTGACCGTGTCCATCCCTTTATGACCAGTCTACCTGAGTGCTGCCGCTGACCGTGTCCATCCCTTTATGACCAGTCTACCTGAGTGCTGCCGCTGACCGTGTCCATCCCTTTATGACCGCAGTCTACCTTAGTGCTGCCGCTGACCGTGTCCATCCCTTTATGACCGCAGCCTACCTGAGTGCTGCTGCTGACCGTGTCCATCCCTTTATGACCAGTCTACCTTAGTGCTGCCGCTGACCGTGTCCATCCCTTTATGACCGCAGTCTACCTTAGTGCTGCCGCTGACCGTGTCCATCCCTTTATGACCGCAGCCTACCTGAGTGCTGCTGCTGACCGTGTCCATCCCTTTATGACCAGTCTACCTTAGTGCTGCCGCTGACCGTGTCCATCCCTTTATGACCGCAGTCTACCTTAGTGCTGCCGCTGACCGTGTCCATCCCTTTATGACCGCAGCCTACCTGAGTGCTGCCGCTGACCGTGTCCATCCCTTTATGACCAGTCTACCTTAGTGCTGCCGCTGACCGTGTCCATCCCTTTATGACCGCAGCCTACCTGAGTGCTGCCGCTGACCGTGTCCATCCCTTTATGACCACAGTCTACCTGAGTGCTGCCGCTGACCGTGTCCATCCCTTTATGACCAGTCTACCTGAGTGCTGCCGCTGACCGTGTCCATCCCTTTATGACCAGTCTACCTTAGTGCTGCCGCTGACCGTGTCCATCCCTTTATGACCGCAGCCTACCTGAGTGCTGCCGCTGACCGTGTCCATCCCTTTATGACCAGTCTACCTGAGTGCTGCCGCTGACCGTGTCCATCCCTTTATGGACAGTCTACCTGAGTGCTGCTGCTGACCGTGTCCATCCCTTTATGACCGCAGTCTACCTGAGTGCTGCCGCTGACTATGTCCATCACATTATGACCGCAGCCTACCTGAGTGCTGCCGCTGACCGTGTCCATCTCTTTTTGACCACAGTCTACCTGAGTTCTGCCGCTGACCGTGTCCATCCCTTTATGACCACAGTCTACCTGAGTGCTGCCGCTGACCGTGTCCATCCCTTTATGACCAGTCTACCTGAGTGCTGCCGCTGACCGTGTCCATCCCTTTATGACCAGTCTACCTGAGTTCTGCCGCTGACCGTGTCCATCCCTTTATGACCACAGTCTACCTTAGTGCTGCCGCTGACCGTGTCCATCCCTTTATGACCAGTCTACCTGAGTGCTGCCGCTGACCGTGTCCATCCCTTTATGACCACAGCCTACCTGAGTGCTGCCGCTGACTATGTCCATCACATTATGACCGCAGCCTACCTGAGTGCTGCTGCTGACCGTGTCCATCTCTTTTTGACCACAGTCTACCTGAGTTCTGCCGCTGACCGTGTCCATCCCTTTATGACCACAGTCTACCTGAGTGCTGCCGCTGACCGTGTCCATCCCTTTATGACCAGTCTACCTGAGTGCTGCCGCTGACCGTGTCCATCCCTTTATGACCAGTCTACCTGAGTTCTGCCGCTGACCGTGTCCATCCCTTTATGACCACAGTCTACCTTAGTGCTGCCGCTGACCGTGTCCATCCCTTTATGACCACAGTCTACCTGAGTGCTGCCGCTGACCGTGTCCATCCCTTTATGACCACAGTGTACCTGAGTTCTGCTGCTGACCGTGTCCATCCCATTATGACCATAAGAACATAAGAACATAAGAACATAAGAAATTTACAAACGAGAGGAGGCCATTCGGCCCATCAAGCTCGTTTGGGGAGAACTTAGCTAATATCTCAGAGTTGTTAAAATCTTATCTAGCTCTGATTTAAAGGAACCCATGGTTTTAGCTTCCACTACAATAGCAGGAAGACTATTCCATACTCTGACTACACGCTGTGTAGAAGTGCTTCCTCAAATTTGTTTTAAAATGTTCTCCCGCTAATTTCCACTTATGGCCACGAGTTCTAGTATTTAGACTAATATTGAAATAGTCATTTGGCTGAACAGCATCCAGACCCGTTAGAATCTTATAGACCTGAATCATATCCCCCCTTAGTCTCCTTTGCTCAAGGCTGAACAGATTCAGTTCCGCTAACCTCTCCTCGTAAGACATTCCTCTAAGACCAGGAATCATTCTCGTAGCTCTTCGTTGCACCTTTTCTAAGGCAGCAATGTCCTTCTTGAGGTATGGTGACCAAACCTGCACACAGTATTCTAGGTGGGGTCTTACCAAGGAATTATATAAGTGTAACATCACCTCCCTTGACTTAAACTCCACACATCTAGAGATATAACCCAACATTCTGTTCGCCTTTTTTATTGCTTCCCCACATTGGCGAGAGTGGGACATGGAAGCATCAACATACATACCGAGATCTTTCTCGTAATCAGCTACCTTTATTTCAGTGGAACCCATAAAATATCTGTACTGTATATTTCTGCTCCCTGCATGGATTACCTTACATTTATCTGTGTTAAATTTCATCTGCCAAGTATCAGCCCATTCGCTAATTAAATCCAGATCCCGTTGAAGCCTCTCTGCTGCTAGATTAGTATCTGCTACCCCGCCCACCTTAGTGTCGTCTGCAAATTTAACCAGTTTACTGTATGTATTCGTGTCAATATCATTAATGTAAATTAGGAACAATAGTGGTCCTAAAATTGAACCCTGCGGTACCCCACTATAAACGGAGGCCCACTGTGACATAGTGCCTCTAATAACTACTCGCTGCTTCCTATCAGTTAGCCAGTTTTTGATCCAAGCTGCCACAGTTCCTAAAATTCCTGCAGCTTTAAGCTTTAACAAGAGCCGTTTGTGGGGGACAACATCAAAGGCTTTCTGGAAATCTAAGTAAATCACATCATAGGCCTTTTTGTGATCAATTTCACTTGTAGCTTCCTCAAAGAACTCAAGCAGATTTGTTAAGCAGGATCTACCTCTCCTAAATCCATGTTGGCTATCCTTTATAATGTTATTTGCATCTAGGTAATCTACCATTTTCACTTGAATTATAGCTTCCATTATTTTTCCAGTAATGCTAGTTAAACTGATTGGCCTATAGTTTGCTGGATTACTTCTATCCCCTTTTTTGAATATGGGTGTTATATTAGCATGCTTCCAATCTGATGGTACCACACCCACAGATAACGATTTCTGGAATATTAAAGTCAAAGGTTGGCTAATAATATCCCTCATCTCTTTCAAGACTAAAGGTAAGATGCCATCAGGCCGCTGCGATTTATTTATTTTGAGTTTAGCTAGGCTTAGTATCACATCAACCTCAGTTATACATATATTGGTCATAGACGATGCTGTATTCGTATTAATTGGTAGTAAATTACTTGTGTTCTCTATTGTGAACACCCTTGAAAAATAATCATTAAACTCGTTTACCATATCAATTTCGTTATCAATTATAAGGCCCTTACTATCCTGCAAATTAGTGATTTCAGCTTTTAGTGCTCTCTTGGAGTTAAAATATTGGAAGAAACCTTTACTGTCATGCTTAGCCTCCAATGCAATTTTTCTTTCTACATCCCTCTTTGATAGCCTAATGTCATTTTTTAACTCTGCCTGTAGACTTAGATACTCCTGCTTGATTTTGAAATCATTAGTTATTTTCCAGTTGTGGAACAGAGCCCTTTTCCTCCTGACTTTATTCTTAATTTCCTTAGTAAACCACCTTGGTTGTCGTTTCCTAGATTTAGTTTTGCTGGAAACAGGTATGAAGTCCTCTTGCACTTGCAACAATGTGCTTTTGAAAAATTCCCATGCCTCTTCAACTGTTTTGCTATTTAACTCTGTCCAGTTTACAGTTTCTAATTTCCGTCTCATACCATTAAAGTTAGCCTTCCTAACAGTGTATACTTTTAATTTAGACTTTGCTCTTCGGACACTAAAATTAACCTCGAATTTAACCATGTTATGATCACTACCGTACAATGGGTCTAAAACCTCTAATTTTCCAATCCTATCCTGGTTATTACAAAAAACGAGATCAAGAAGGGCTTCTCCCCTGGTAGGAGTATTAACAAACTGAGTAAAAAAACAATCCTGTACTAATTCCACCATCTCAAGTTCATTTACAGAAGAGCCAGAGACTGTGTCCCACTGTATCCCAGGTAAATTAAAATCACCCATAACCACCACATCATTTTTATTACTCATAATCCTGATATCATCATATAATATTCTGCTTTCCTCTACAGCTACATTAGGTGCCCTATAACAAACCCCGACAATTAGGCCATTTGAATCTTTAGCATCAAGTTTGATCCATACAGCTTCTGAATTTTTATTTTTATCAGTGAGATCCCTTGCCTGCAAGTTTTCTTTTACGTATACTGCAACACCACCTCCCTTCTTGCCTATCCGGTCTCTACGGAACAACGTATAACCATCCATATTATATTCATCACCATCATTGTCACTCATCCATGTTTCAGTTATTCCTATAATGTCGTAATTGTCTGAAGAAATTAAAGCCTCTAAGTCATTAATTTTGTTTCTAATACTCCTAGCATTCAAATACAGACCACTAATGGTAGGCCTTTTACAGTGTCTACTTTTAATATTTATTTGGGCTTTCCGTCTCTCCCCACATAAATTCATAACTGACCTCCCTGCCCCCCCAGTCCCTAGTTTAAACATTCCTCAACTATTCTGCACATACGCCTCCCCAATACACTGGTTCCCCTATGGTTCAGATGCAACCCGTCCGGCTTGAACAGGTCCCACCTGTTCCAGAAGGTCTTCCAGTGCCCCATAAACCTGAACCCCTCTTTCCTACACCACCATTTTAGCCACGCATTTAATCCCCTTATCTCAGCTAATTTTGCCTGACTTGCACGTGGCACGGGAAGTATTCCAGAGAATACCACCGTGGATGTTCTGCTTCTAAGCTTATCCGCGACTTCTATAAATTTATCTTGCAGAACAGCCCTTCTGCCCTTTCCTATGTCATTGGTGCCAACATGCACCACGACCACTGGATCCACCCCGGCTGGGGCCAAAAGCCTGTCCACTCGATCTGGAAGGTCCCCTACCTGGGCACCAGGCAGGCAAGACACCGTACGGGACCCTCTATCACGGGTGCACACATAACTATCTACACCTCTTATAATTGAATCCCCTACTACCACAACCTCCCTCCTACTGGGGTTAGGTGGCTCCTTGGTGCCCAAGGGCCCACCTGCCTCCCCAGTCTCTTCCGGCTCTAAAGCTGGAAGCACCTGAAAGCGGTTAGAAACCGTTACTTCAGGTGATGCCGCCTCTGTGAACTGTGTACGCCCTTTTCTACGTCTACGACCGTCTGCCTGAGTGCTGCTGCTGACCGTGTCCATCCCTTTATGACCACAGCCTACCTGAGTGTGCTGCTGACCGTGTCCATCCCATTATGACCACAGTCTGCCTGAGTGCTGCCGCTGACCATGTCCATCTCTTTATGACCACAGTCTACCTGAGTGCTGCCGCTGACCGTGTCCATCCCTTTACGACCAGTCTACCTGAGTGCTGCCGCTGACCGTGTCCATCACATTATGACCGCAGCCTACCTGAGTTCTGCCGCTGACCGTGTCCATCCCTTTATGACCAGTCTACCTGAGTGCTGCCGCTGACCGTGTCCATCCCTTTATGACCGCAGTCTACCTGAGTGCTGCCGCTGACCGTATCCATCCCTTTATGACCGCAGCGTACCTGATTTCTGCCGCTGACCGTGTCCATCCCTTTATGACCGCAGCCTACCTGAGTGCTGCCGCTGACCGTGTCCATCCCTTTATGACCGCAGCCTACCTGAGTGCTGCCGCTGACCGTGTCCATCCCTTTATGACCGCAGCCTACCTGAATGCTGCCGCTGACCGTGTCCATCTCTTTTTCACCACAGTCTACCTGAGTTCTGCCGCTGACCGTGTCCATCCCTTTATGACCGCAGCCTACCTGAGTGCTGCCGCTGACCGTGTCCATCCCTTTATGACCGCAGCCTACCTGAATGCTGCCGCTGACTGTGTCCATCTCTTTTTGACCGCAGCCTACCTGAGTGCTGCCGCTGACCGTGTCCATCCCTTTATGACCGCAGCCTACCTGAGTGCTGCCGCTGACCGTATCCATCTCTTTATGACCACAGTCTACTTGAGTGCTGCCGCTGACCGTGTCCATCCCTTTATGACCACAGTCTACCTGAGTGCTGCCGCTGACCGTGTCCATCCCTTTATGACCAGTCTACCTGAGTGCTGCCGCTGACCGTGTCCATCACATTATGACCGCAGCCTACCTGAGTGCTGCTGCTGACCATGTCCATCACATTATGACCGCAGCCTACCTGAGTGCTGCCGCTGACCGTGTCCATCCCTTTATGACCACAGCCTACCTGAGTGCTGCTGCTGACCGTGTCCATCCCATTATGACCACAGTCTGCCTGAGTTCTGCTGCTGACCATGTCCATCTCTTTATGACCACAGTCTACCTGAGTGCTGCCGCTGACCGTGTCCATCCCTTTACGACCAGTCTACCTGAGTGCTGCCGCTGACCGTGTCCATCCCTTTATGACCACAGTCTACCTGAGTGCTGCCGCTGACCGTGTCCATCCCTTTATGACCACAGTCTACCTGAGTGCTGCTGCTGACCGTGTCCATCCCATTATGACCACAGTCTGCCTGAGTTCTGCTGCTGACCATGTCCATCTCTTTATGACCACAGTCTACCTGAGTTCTGCCGCTGACCGTGTCCATCCCTTTATGACCAGTCTACCTGAGTGCTGCCGCTGACCGTGTCCATCCCTTTATGACCGCAGTCTACCTGAGTGCTGCCGCTGACCGTATCCATCCCTTTATGACCGCAGTGTACCTGAGTTCTGTCGCTGACCGTGTCCATCCCTTTATCACCGCAGCCTACCTGAATGCTGCCGCTGACCGTGTCCATCCCTTTATGACCGCAGCCTACCTGAATGCTGTCGCTGACCGTGTCCATCCCTTTATGACCGCAGCCTACCTGAGTGCTGCCGCTGACCGTGTCCATCCCTTTATGACCGCAGCCTACCTGAGTGCTGCTGCTGACCGTATCCATCTCTTTATGACCACAGTCTACTTGAGTGCTGCCGCTGACCGTGTCCATCCATTTATGACCACAGTCTACCTGAGTGCTGCCGCTTACCGTGTCAATCTCTTTACGACCACAGTCTACCTGAGTGCTGCCGCTGACCGTGTCCATCCCTTTATGACCAGTCTACCTGAGTGCTGCCGCTGACCGTGTCCATCACATTATGACCGCAGCCTACCTGAGTGCTGCCGCTGACCGTGTCCATCCCTTTATGACCACAGCCTACCTGAGTTCTGCTGCTGACCATGTCCATCCCTTTATGACCACAGCCTACATGAGTGCTGCCGCTGACCGTGTCCATCCCTTTATGACCACAGCCTACCTGAGTGCTGCTGCTGACCGTGTCCATCCCATTATGACCACAGTCTGCCTGAGTTCTGCTGCTGACCATGTCCATCCCTTTATGACCACAGCCTACATGAGTGCTGCCGCTGACCGTGTCCATCCCTTTATGACCACAGCCTACCTGAGTGCTGCTGCTGACCGTGTCCATCCCATTATGACCACAGTCTGCCTGAGTTCTGCTGCTGACCATGTCCATCCCTTTATGACCACAGCCTACATGAGTGCTGCCGCTGACCGTGTCCATCCCTTTATGACCAGTCTACCTTAGTGCTGCCGCTGACCGTGTCCATCCCTTTATGACCAGTCTACCTTAGTGCTGCCGCTGACCGTGTCCATCCCTTTATGACCGCAGCCTACCTGAGTGCTGCCGCTGACCGTGTCCATCCCTTTATGACCAGTCTACCTGAGTGCTGCCGCTGACCGTGTCCATCCATTTATGACCGCAGCCTACCTGAGTTCTGCTGCTGACCGTGTCCATCCCTTTATGACCACAGCCTACCTGAGTGCGGCCGCTGACCGTGTCCATCCCTTTATGACCCCAGTGTACCTGAGTTCTGCTGCTGACCGTGTCCATCCCTTTATGACCACAGCCTACCTGAGTGCGGCCGCTGACCGTGTCCATCCCTTTATGACCGCAGCCTACCTGTGTGCTGCCGCTGACCGTGTCCATCCCTTTATGACCGCAGCCTACCTGAGTGCTGCCGCTGACCGTGTCCATCCCATTATGACCGCAGCCTACCTGAGTGCTGCCGCTGACCGTATCCATCTCTTTATGACCACAGCCTGCCTGAGTTCTGCCGCTGACCGTGTCCATCCCTTTATGACCACAGCCTGCCTGAGTTCTGCCGCTGACCGTGTCCATCCCTTTATGACCGCAGCCTACCTGAGTGCTGCCACTGACCGTGTCCATCCCTTTATGACCGCAGGCTGCATGAGTGCTGCCGCTGACCGTGTCCATCCCTTTATGACCGCAGTCTACCTGAGTGCTGCCGCTGACCGTGTCAATCTCTTTATGACCATAGTCTACCTGGCTGCTGCCGCTGACCGTGTCCATCCCTTTATGACCGCAGCCTACCTGAGTGCTGCCGCTGACCGTGTCCATCCCTTTATGACCGCAGCCTACCTGTGTGCTGCCGCTGACCGTGTCCATCCCTTTATGACCGCAGCCTACCTGAGTGCTGCCGCTAACCGTGTCCATCCCTTTATGACCGCAGCCTACCTGAGTGCTGCTGCTGACCGTATCCATCTCTTTATGACCACAGTCTACCTGAGTGCTGCCGCTGACCGTGTCCATCCCTTTATGACCGCAGTCTACCTGAGTGCTGCCGCTAACCGTGTCCATCCCTTTATGACCGCAGCCTACCTGAGTGCTGCTGCTGACCGTATCCATCTCTTTATGACCACAGTCTACCTGAGTGCTGCCGCTGACCGTGTCCATCCCTTTATGACCGCAGTCTACCTGAGTGCTGCCGCTGACCGTGTCCATCCCTTTATGACCACAGCCTGCCTGAGTTCTGCCGCTGACCGTGTCCATCCCTTTATGACCGCAGCCTACCTGAGTGCTGCCGCTGACCGTGTCCATCCCTTTATGACCGCAGCCTACCTGAGTGCTCCCGCTGACCGTGTCCATCCCTTTATGACCGCAGCCTACCTGAGTGCTGCCACTGACCGTGTCCATCCCTTTATGACCGCAGCCTACCTGAGTGCTGCCGCTGACCGTGTCCATCCCTTTATGACCGCAGCCTACCTGAGTGCTCCCGCTGACCGTGTCCATCCCTTTATGACCGCAGCCTACCTGAGTGCTGCCACTGACCGTGTCCATCCCTTTATGACCGCAGCCTACCTGAGTGCTGCCGCTGACCGTGTCCATCCCTTTATGACCGCAGTCTACCTGAGTGCTGCCGCTGACCGTGTCAATCTCTTTATGACCACAGTCTACCTGAGTGCTGCCGCTGACCGTGTCAATCTCTTTATGACCACAGTCTACCTGGCTGCTGCCGCTGACCGTGTCCATCCCTTTATGACAGCAGCCTACCTGAGTGCTGCTGCTGACCGTATCCATCTCTTTATGACCGCAGTCTACCTGAGTGCTGCCGCTGACCGTGTCAATCTCTTTATGACCACAGTCTACCTGGCTGCTGCCGCTGACCGTGTCCATCCCTTTATGACCACAGCCTACCTGAGTGCTGCTGCTGACCGTGTCCATCACATTATGACCGCAGCCTACCTGAGTTCTGCCGCTGACCGTGTCCATCCCTTTATGACCGCAGCCTACCTGAGTGCTGCCGCTGACCGTGTCCATCCCTTTATGACAGCAGCCTATCTGAGTGCTGCTGCTGACCGTATCCATCTCTTTATGACCACAGTCTACCTGAGTGCTGCCGCTGACCGTGTCAATCTCTTTATGACCACAGTCTACCTGGCTGCTGCCGCTGACCGTGTCCATCCCTTTATGACCACAGCCTACCTGAGTGCTGCTGCTGACCGTGTCCATCACATTATGACCGCAGCCTACCTGAGTTCTGCCGCTGACCGTGTCCATCCCTTTATGACCACAGTCTACCTGAGTGCTGCCGCTGACCGTGTCCATCCCTTTATGACCGCAGTCTACCTGAGTGCTGCCGCTGACCGTGTCAATCTCTTTATGACCACAGTCTACCTGAGTGCTGCCGCTGACCGTGTCAATCTCTTTATGACCACAGTCTACCTGGCTGCTGCCGCTGACCGTGTCCATCCCTTTATGACCGCAGCCTACCTGAGTGCTGCCGCTGACCGTATCCATCTCTTTATGACCACAGCCTGCCTGAGTTCTGCCGCTGACCGTGTCCATCCCTTTATGACCACAGCCTGCCTGAGTTCTGCCGCTGACCGTGTCCATCCCTTTATGACCGCAGCCTACCTGAGTGCTGCCACTGACCGTGTCCATCCCTTTATGACCGCAGCCTACATGAGTGCTGCCGCTGACCGTGTCCATCCCTTTATGACCGCAGTCTACCTGAGTGCTGCCGCTGACCGTGTCAATCTCTTTATGACCATAGTCTACCTGGCTGCTGCCGCTGACCGTGTCCATCCCTTTATGACCGCAGCCTACCTGAGTGCTGCCGCTGACCGTGTCCATCCCTTTATGACCGCAGCCTACCTGTGTGCTGCCGCTGACCGTGTCCATCCCTTTATGACCGCAGCCTACCTGAGTGCTGCCGCTGACCGTGTCCATCCCTTTATGACCGCAGCCTACCTGTGTGCTGCCGCTGACCGTGTCCATCCCTTTATGACCGCAGCCTACCTGAGTGCTGCCGCTAACCGTGTCCATCCCTTTATGACCGCAGCCTACCTGAGTGCTGCTGCTGACCGTATCCATCTCTTTATGACCACAGTCTACCTGAGTGCTGCCGCTGACTGTGTCCATCCCTTTATGACCGCAGTCTACCTGAGTGCTGCCGCTGACCGTGTCCATCCCTTTATGACCACAGCCTGCCTGAGTTCTGCCGCTGACCGTGTCCATCCCTTTATGACCGCAGCCTACCTGAGTGCTGCCGCTGACCGTGTCCATCCCTTTATGACCGCAGCCTACCTGAGTGCTCCCGCTGACCGTGTCCATCCCTTTATGACCGCAGCCTACCTGAGTGCTGCCACTGACCGTGTCCATCCCTTTATGACCGCAGCCTACCTGAGTGCTGCCGCTGACCGTGTCCATCCCTTTATGACCGCAGTCTACCTGAGTGCTGCCGCTGACCGTGTCAATCTCTTTATGACCACAGTCTACCTGAGTGCTGCCGCTGACCGTGTCAATCTCTTTATGACCACAGTCTACCTGGCTGCTGCCGCTGACCGTGTCCATCCCTTTATGACAGCAGCCTACCTGAGTGCTGCTGCTGACCGTATCCATCTCTTTATGACCGCAGTCTACCTGAGTGCTGCCGCTGACCGTGTCAATCTCTTTATGACCACAGTCTACCTGGCTGCTGCCGCTGACCGTGTCCATCCCTTTATGACCACAGCCTACCTGAGTGCTGCTGCTGACCGTGTCCATCACATTATGACCGCAGCCTACCTGAGTTCTGCCGCTGACCGTGTCCATCCCTTTATGACCGCAGCCTACCTGAGTGCTGCCGCTGACCGTGTCCATCCCTTTATGACAGCAGCCTATCTGAGTGCTGCTGCTGACCGTATCCATCTCTTTATGACCACAGTCTACCTGAGTGCTGCCGCTGACCGTGTCAATCTCTTTATGACCACAGTCTACCTGGCTGCTGCCGCTGACCGTGTCCATCCCTTTATGACCACAGCCTACCTGAGTGCTGCTGCTGACCGTGTCCATCACATTATGACCGCAGCCTACCTGAGTTCTGCCGCTGACCGTGTCCATCCCTTTATGACCACAGTCTACCTGAGTGCTGCCGCTGACCGTGTCCATCCCTTTATGACCGCAGTCTACCTGAGTGCTGCCGCTGACCGTGTCAATCTCTTTATGACCACAGTCTACCTGAGTGCTGCCGCTGACCGTGTCAATCTCTTTATGACCACAGTCTACCTGGCTGCTGCCGCTGACCGTGTCCATCCCTTTATGACCGCAGCCTACCTGAGTGCTGCCGCTGACCGTGTCCATCCTTTTATGAGCGCAGCCTACCTGTGTGCTGCCGCTGACCGTGTCCATCCCTTTATGACAGCAGCCTACCTGAGTGCTGCTGCTGACCGTATCCATCTCTTTATGACCGCAGCCTACCTGTGTGCTGCCGCTGACCGTGTCCATCCCTTTATGACCAGTCTACCTTAGTGCTGCCGCTGACCGTGACCATCCCTTTATGACCAGTCTACCTGAGTGCTGCCGCTGACCGTGTCCATCCCTTTATGACCACAGCCTACCTGAGTGCTGCTGCTGACCGTGTCCATCCCATTATGACCACAGCCTACCTGAGTGCTGCTGCTG
Source organism: Paramormyrops kingsleyae (assembly GCF_048594095.1). Taxonomy (NCBI): domain Eukaryota; kingdom Metazoa; phylum Chordata; class Actinopteri; order Osteoglossiformes; family Mormyridae; genus Paramormyrops; species Paramormyrops kingsleyae. The sequence goes on along the minus strand of NC_132802.1, from coordinate 41,476,816 downwards.
ACCGTGTCCATCTCTTTATGACCACAGTCTACCTGAGTGCTGCCGCTGACCGTGTCCATCCCTTTATGACCAGTCTACCTGAGTGCTGCCGCTGACTGTGTCCATCCCTTTATGACCAGTCTACCTGTGTTCTGCTGCTGACCGTGTCCATCCCTTTATGACCAGTCTACCTGAGTGCTGCTGCTGACCGTGACCATCACATTATGACCCCAGCCTACCTGAGTGCTGCTGCTGACCGTGACCATCCCTTTATGACCGCAGTCTACCTGAGTGCTGCTGCTGACCGTGACCATCCCTTTATGACCAGTCTACCTGTGTTCTGCTGCTGACCGTGTCCATCCCTTTATGACCAGTCTACCTGTGTTCTGCTGCTGACCGTGTCCATCCCTTTATGACCGCAGTCTACCTGAGTGCTGCTGCTGACCGTGACCATCCCTTTATGACCAGTCTACCTGTGTTCTGCTGCTGACCGTGACCATCCCTTTATGACCAGTCTACCTGTGTTCTGCTGCTGACCGTGACCATCCCTTTATGACCAGTCTACCTGTGTTCTGCTGCTGACCGTGTCCATCCCTTTATGACCAGTCTACCTGTGTTCTGCTGCTGACCGTGACCATCCCTTTATGACCAGTCTACCTGAGTGCTGCTGCTGACCATGTCCATCTCTTTATGACCACACCTGAGTGCTTGTCAAGTTGTCCCTTTTCCTTTTGTGCAATTTCCCCAACTTGAAAGGAATAACAACATCCACTTGGAGGTATAACTGGATTCCACTCGACAGACTAAGCAAACCCACTATTTCTTTTATCCTTATTTTCCTTTTATTTGGATCTCAGCAAGGTAACCAATGTTGCCACCAGATAACGTAGTCAGGTAGAAAACCTTTAAGCAAAAAAGAAAAGAAATAGACCCCAAACTATTACATACATGTTAAGTCGCGGGCAGTGGAGGAGCCCCTTAAGGCCACACATGACCGATTACAACAAGAGTTTGCTGGGAACAATCCAGTCCTCTATCTGACTCAGGCTGATGAGTCCAATCACTGAGGTTTCACTACAGTTCATTTGCTAGTAGGCGTGAATAGTACAGGTGAGGGATGGGTTTGTTTGGCCCAGGTAATGATCACATGGGCTGCTGATAGAGCATGGGAGGCTGAGGACCCTGACCGCTACGGGGCGCGGGTGCAAGAACTGACTGTAACTGCTCTGCAGTGTCGACGAAGCCCTGATAACTGTACTTATTCTGCTGTGTCCTGTCCATCGGACACACATGTGAGGGCGAAGGGGAAGACCCTGCCTGAGGATGGCTTGGCTGTCATCCCTGTGAATGAGACTGTGTGTTTCCGTCTGTTTAATTCGGCCCAGTCGCTATCCCCTTCCTCCCCACCTCTGCACTGTAGGGCTTATGTCAACTTCTCTGTCCTTGGTGATGTCTTGCTAGTGGCACCACCACGTTCTGCTTTTATCTGTGGCCACACAGACTCTCTTAAGGGTTACATTGTTTTGTCTCTTTCGGCGGCGGAGGTTGATTGGTATTGTTATCTGGCTTATCTTGTTCCTCCTATTCGCGTAGTGCCCAAGGAGCAGATATCTTTGGCTGTGCGTGCATATTCGCGCAGCAAGCGGTCGCTAAGTTGGACTGAACAATGGTTTGGGGTGTTTATTCCATCCCATGGAGTGTCAGACCTTCAGACTGAGGTGGCTGCCCTGCAGACTGCAGTGGAGAAACTGGCCAATCAGACACTTGATACTGTAAAGGCCGTTCAGGGTGAATTATCCGCGGTTAAGCAGGTGGCTCTGCAAAACCGTATGGCATTGCATATTCTATTGGCTGAGAAAGGCGGTGTTTGTGCTATAGTGGGGAGAGAATGTTGCACGTACATCCCTGATTCCTCTGAGGTTGTGCAAGATCTGGAGGACGTGGTGCACAAACGGATGTCTGCGATACATAAGGAGCATGGCCTGTTTGAGTACAGCTGGGACAATTGGTTCTCCTCACTGATTCCGGGTTTATCCGGGGTGTTTAAACCTTTAGTTTTTAGTATATTGATTTTGCTTGTAGTGTTGCTACTAATGACTCGTGGTCCATCCAACCGCTGCCAGCGCCCATCGCCCCACTGCGCTTTTGTCCGCAGTATTACTTTGCTGTGAACTCTGATTCTGTGTGAACAGCGTGGATTTTGCGTGTTCAAAAGGGGGGAGTGTGGAAGTAAAATTGGACATTAGTAGGCCCGGGAGGGGAGGCATATTGGGTCTGTTATGTTTTATGCCTTAGGCAAGAAGAGATTGTTTTGAATACTGTGTGAAGCTCGGACCTTGGAGAGGCAGACAGTGGAGCAAAGGGGGGGAGAAACCACTTGCAGGAAGAGACTCGAAGCCGCCCCAACTGCTGCACAAAAAGTTATAGCTTAATAAAGTAGTTGTTGTTACGCAATTTATGGCATAAGTAATCATGTTAATCATACTAATCATATGTTAACCAAGTATTTTCAGTGATTCAGGGACAATACGTCAATGTGTTATCAGAGAGGTTGATTTATACCACACTTTAATTAAAGTAAGTGAATTAAAGTTTAAGTAGAATCACTGTTGGTGTCCTCAATCCTTTAAATAAATATTTGACAGGGAGTCTTTTCAGTGTCAGCTCTGTGGTTAGCATGATCATGTCACTGCCTCCTGGAACTGGCCTGATTTGTGAATACCTCCTGTGATTGGTGTGCTCAGGTGACTGCCTGTTGTGATTGGCATGATCATGTGACTGCCTCCTGTGATCATATGACTGCCTCCTGTGAATGGCATGATTGCACAACTGCCTCCTGTGTTTGGCGCGATCATGTGACTCCCTGTTGTGATTGGCATGATCATGTAACTGCCTCCTGTGATCATATGACTGCCTCCTGTGAATGGCATGATTGCACAACTGCCTCCTGTGTTTGGCGCCATCATGTGACTCCCTGTTGTGATTGGCATGATCATGTAACTGCCTCCTGTGATCATATGACTGCCTCCTTTGAATGGAATGATTGCACAACTGCCTCCTGTGTTTGGTGCGATCATATGACTGCTTCCAATGACCATGTGACTGCCTCCAGAGAGTGGTGTGATCATGTGACTGGCTCGATTGTGTAACTGCCTCCTTTGGTATGATCACATTACTGCCTCCTATGACTGACATGATCATGTGACTGCCTCCTATGATTGCCATGATCACTGCCCCAGGCTTTTGTAAGAATCGTTTTATTTCATAAGACAGGAGTATTATATGTGGGGGGGGCTGGGCTTCATTTCCACTTTGCACAGCTGCACTCATAACAGCGGGGACGCCACTGCAGCAGCCTCATGCGGCACCTACACCTTCATACGCAGCAAGCAGGTGGCCATGATAATGACTGGCATCAAGTTACTGCTGCAGTCCGACACCAAAATTCATACAGATACAACATACACTCACCTAAAGGATTATTAGGAACACCATACTAATACGGTGTTTGACCCCCTTTCGCCTTCAGAACTGCCTTAATTCTACGTGGCATTGATTCAACAAGGTGCTGAAAGCATTCTTTAGAAATGTTGGCCCATATTGATAGGATAGCATCTTGCAGTTGATGGAGATTTGTGGGATGCACATCCAGGGCACAAAGCTCCCGTTCCACACAGCAAATTTCCATTATCAGAATTAACACTATTAGAGTTAAATCTAACACTTTCCAAGTGTACATATGGGAACCACCACAAAAGTGTTGATTTAACACTTTCCAAAGTGCTGTCCTATATAACACCCATAAAGTATAACATTTTTACACTGCTTAAGGTGCTGCTTTAGTCCTCCTTAGTGTTACTAGTTAACTGAAGTTAAGATCATATATGTATAATATATATATATATATATATATATATATATATATATATATATATATATATATATATATATATATATATATATGTTAGTGCTATAAACACAGATACATTGAACTAATGACTTAATAAACACAATAAATTGTAACAAAAGCCCTTTATTCAGACTTTCACAAAATTATCAGTGCAACAAATCCATATCATCCACATCTGCATGTATACCTGGACTTAAAAAATACAACAGTCAGTGACGATATAAAAAAAGTTGTCACTGCCATATGCCATTTGAAAGTCAAAAGGTTAAAAATGCCTCAATTCTACCTGTTTGACTATAGAGAGCTGCAGGTCTTGTTCAGTTATACAATATGCATGAAGGTGCTCAGTAAATGTTGCTTCCATCTTTGACACAACAAAATATACATCACTTCTCAAAAGTATATGAACAACTTTACAGAACACTGGCATCTCATCTACTACATCAGTGCAAACAATAAGACCAGTGCGAAACTCAGTGCCAACACATTTGACCCAATTTGTTTGACTTATTTCAGTGGACATATCCAACTGAAAATACTCTGAAATCAATGGACCGTTTTCTGTCTCATTCAGCGTTTGTGTTTTAACCGGTCCAGATTCAATGCCTTTGATAGCCAATGATTCCCAGTGATAAGCAATGGCTACTTGGTGTTTTCGTGCAAGGGACTTTGTCAGATTCTTGAAGTTTTTTACACTGGATTTAAAAAATTTATGCTTGGCTTCATATCTCATAGTCCATGCGTGAACCAAAGGACCAATCTGGCGAATACATTCTGGGTAATGAATCATGAAGTGGTGTTTTGGAATGAGATTATTTTGAGGGTATAGCTTTGTGAATAAAGAATGGTGCTCTGCTATAAGATGCTTTAAATAGACAGTCATTCCATCTGTAATTGCAGGAGAAAACACAATATTAATTATGTTTGACAGGAGTAACAACAAATGCCAGTGTCTGTTTCCTTCTGGGACAACATCACCAAATATGAGTGGAATGTTCTTAATAAGGCACATTGTTTGACTGGCACTGAGTCCCACACTATTGCCATGAAGAGTTATCTTAGTTGGTCTGTTTTTTTTGTCCAAATAGCCATAGTTGAATGCATAAACACGTAAAAGAATGTTTTCCATTGAAATGAAGTTTTGGCCCAAATACTCAAAAAGCAGTTTGATTTGATATTGTCCCACCCCCTCCAAGATATCATGCATAATGTTAAAAAACGAAATTATCTGCCACATTGAAATAAGTCAAACTATTGAGAATGCTGCTTCGTTTGATTCCATAGCATGAACCTTCTCCAGCATTCTGATTAAGGATGCTATAATGCTGTTCATTTGTTTCTTGGGTCCGCAAAATAACACGTGGATCATCCGAACTAAACACTGTCTGAGCAGTGACTTTGTCTGTAAGACACCTTCTGCAGTAATAGCTAGCACTGAATGATTCCACATAGCCAAGAATACCATTTAACCCCAAATTGTCTCCTGTAATCTGTGAAATAGTGCCATAAATAGGTTGCTCAGAGAATGACACTTTCATTCCATCGCTTTCCAACATTTTTATATCTTTAATAAAGGGGCTTAATATTGCGTCGATCGTATACTTTTTCACATCTTGTGAGTGAAACAAGGAAATGAGATGAATATTCATCAAAGAAGAATTCAGGTTTGGTGGGAGGTTTCTGAGTGTAAAATATAAACATCCAAGTTTATGAATCCCTAGTTTAGATCCCAAAGGATTTCCCATTTCAAAATCATCATAATAAAGTTGAATTTGCAGCGCATTCTTATATCGAGAATATAGTGGGTGCTTTTTGTAGTAGTTTCCATCACAAAAATCATGGTAGCAATCTCTCTCACTGGATGACACAATGTGATTGCAAACATCCTCATTCTTAAAAATGAACTCTAAAGTCTTCATTAGTGGTATATAAATGAAAGTGTCATTGACTGGTACCTGTTCATACATTCCAGAAACTCTGTCTTTTCTTGAATCATATCTCACACCTAAATTAATTTCAATGGGTTCCACAACGCCCCACTTCTCACCAAAGTATTTCCTCCACTTAGAATCTGTATTTAGGTCACAGAAAGGATTATAAAGATTTCCAAAAACATCTTCTACAGCCTTTCTGCTGGGACTTTCAGAGGGGACCACCTGCAATACCTGGTTTTTAATAGATGTGTGAACATCATTAACTAATTCTTCCATGCTTTCCACTACAGACAAAATTACACTGTTGGCAACCCCACTACCCTGTAGTTTGGCAAATACGGAAGCACACATTTCCTTAGCTGGCTGTTGATATGTTTTAAGCTGGAGCACCTCGTTTCCTGCATTTAAAGCCAAGCTATCAGACTGCTGGGGGCTGTTATTATTGTCTAAGGTGGCATCAACAGAATCCCTATCACCTAATGTGGCACAGACAGTGCCTGGTTTATGAACAACTTTCAAGTGCTTCCTGAAACCAGCAAAACTTTTGAACTGTAAAAAACAACCATCCTGAGCACATACCAAATTAAACTTCTTCCCAGGATACAGACCATGCAACAGCTTAAGATGTCGAACCAAAGTGCCAGGCATATCATGCAATGAATGGCAAATGTAACATTTATACATTGTTCATAAATTTTGCTCTCAATTCTTTAACTTTTGGGCTCTCTTTTGTAACACCGACATCAATATTGTACACAGTTGTCTGGAGGAAAGTGTACAAACTGCTGAGCGACTCATCATATTTTACACCAAAAACAAAATGAACCTTGAAAAGTTCATCAAAGGCCGCCAATGTGGTCCTTCCCTCACAAGGTACAAGCTTCTTGTCCACAACGATGTAGAAGTTGCTAATTGCCCGTTTGTTGGTTCCTGAAGCAAGCAGATATGGCTGACGAGGTCCTTCCATCCTCAGGTGTTCATCCAAACTTCTGCAGGACTGTAGGTAAAAGTAAGAAACTAATCAATCTGTTGATCTAGACTTGTCTAAAAAGACAGGCACTGTAAATTAGTGATGTTTCCACCAATAAAAGCCATATATGAAAGCTTAGGGAAGATATGCCACATACTTTGTGAAACATCACCACATGGTCCACAGCTTGGCATGCACTGATCCTCTGCATTTTCTTCCTCCCATGAGATGGGGGTGGTGCAACAAGATGGGGGAGATGTGCAACAAGAGAAGGAGTGATGCCATGTCACTATCCCACTCTAAGAAATAGGATAAAAAACAGACAATTCTTAGCTTGCAAGCTCATAATGAACTTCAATGTTTAAAATTAATTCAGCTACTTCAAGTACCTGCAGAATAATCGACTGTTTGCTCTCCTTGCTGGTCCTTGGCTGATCTCAGTAGCCGTTGTATGAGGGGGGTGCATGTAAGGGTCTCTGCTTCTTTAATCACCTTTGCCTTGAATGAAGTATGCCATTTCTCCAGGAGTCTGACTGCTATTTCATCACCAAAGAGAAGACTGAAGTCTTGAAGTATCTGAGATACAAATCAAGTAAATTTGATTGTACAAACAAATTCACTAAACATCAACATTCAAGGCTACATTACACAAGACATACCAACAATTTAGCTTTAACATTTAACTTACCAATCCCTGTGTATCTAACAGCCGAGGGAACACTGAGAGTACTGTACCAGATGTCTCAGGATTATGGACAAGCCGCTGCCTATATTCAAACGTCTCGCGCATTTTCAGCAATATAGTCTCTCTGTCACTGATGTGGTTCATTAATGCTATTGCCTCCTGGAAGGACTCTTCTGACGACTGAAGGTGGTGGATGTTCCTATCAAGAGTGGCGCCTCCAGTTGTTTCAACTGGTGGTTGAGATGACTTCACAGGAAGCTTTGTCTTTCGCTGAATGGTTTTTATGCGCCACGCCAAGAAGCCAGATCCACTTTGACTGTCATAGAAATGCTCCTGACAGAGAAAAGTCTGCCTGAATATCAAAATTGCCAAAAAGTAGCTAAACCCTATAGAAATATTAACTCTAAGATTTTAATACAGCTGTTGAGCAGAAATAAAACATGGATAAAGCAACAAACTTTAACTTACATATCCTTTTTTTGAAAAAGGATCTTTAAGTGCTAGAAACAAAGTGATTATTCCAAGAGCATATTTTTCCTTTGTAATTCGCTGTGGAATCCTCCTAAGAAAAAAATATCTAAATTATATACTCCACTTACATATTAGACCATGCATGATAATACATAAGCACAGATAATACATGATAATACATAAGCACGTACCCTTCTGATTCTGTCATTTGTGCAGCAAGGATGTTCACCATTTGCCTTCTTGAGCTGTCACAAATTGTTCCTGTCTCCTCATATTCTGTAAGCACTGCTATCCCTCCAGGTTTTGAGAGGAGAATCTTGTACACCATCTAAACATAAGTAAAAGACGAGTTATAGACCAAAAACTAGGTTATGGTGCCTTAGATATTAACAAAATTACTATCACATTAGATTTGCAACAGTACCAATACCATATCATCATCAGTACTGGCTTTGCCTGTTTTAAGCTATCCATGCTGTCCTGACAGTGTGTCTAAAATGCAAAGCCAAGAACAAGTTTGTCATATCTTGATGTTTAACAAAGAGTATGCCATTTTTGTTGTAAAACTAAAAATAAACAAAAAAAGCATGCATTACATTTAATCAAAATACTTGGGTCAGACGATCTGTTTTAACTTTTTAAAATGAAAAACTTTCTAACCAACAGTTTACTCACGGTTTATAATTTCTCTCAATTTATGGTAAATGTACTTAATGTACTGTACAAATGTACTCTAAAGCTCTGCAAAAAGAACATATTGCTATGCACTATGTCAGATAACTTGAAAAATAGTGATAATGACATTTTTAATTGTTTTATTCTAAAAAATTCTCCTACATTTATCATTGGTATCAAAATGGTAAAGTATTTTCTTAAGTATTGTGATGGCTCTAGTACAGACAAAGTGCATCAATCTGATAGGTGCAAAACATGATCTTACGTCTTTGGCTGCTGAACACTGCAACACCTCCTCCTCTCTTCTTACCCGTTTCTGTGGGTTACAACTTTCACTGTCACTCTCTCTGCTTGAGGAGGACAAGGACGTTGTGTCTGTCAAGGTGGTTGAGGAATTGCTAGTGGAAATACCTGAATACATAAACGCACGTTTAGCTGAATTGCCTAATACAGTAGAGCATATGTGACCTCTGTTCACACAACTATTTAAATAAATACACAACTAATTTTACAAGCCTGTGCAACACAAAGATAAATTGGTTACCATCACTGTCATCCAAGATGACAAAGCATATGTCCTTTGACGTCAGAAGATCAGCAAATACATCTTCATCAACTTCTGTCCCAGTGTCATCAGTAACTTTTACCACTTTGTTAGATGGTATAGTGAATTTTACTTTGACTAAAAAAGAAAATGATTACATATTTAAGTATTATTTACTTCACATTTACATTTCAAAATTACTTTGCAAAAAAAAATACCTTCTGTGATAAAGTCCTCAAAGGAAGCTTTGGGGATTTTGATGTATTTTCTGATCGTCTGGTATTGCACTTTTACAATCATTATAAGCTGTAAAGGCAAAACAACTGCCGTGGACACTGCTCCCTAGAAAAAAGAATCACAGTATACAACACAAAATATTAACTTCGTAGCTCCTGTTTCAAGTGAATGTATACACTCTCATGACCTGCCTTCGGTCAGATGTGCCATATTGCGTTTACTGTACATAGCATCTGACGGACCGAATATGCCCTATGATATAATGATTGCTAGTGTTTTGGCAAAAGAAAACGCAGAATAGCGACAGCTGCTTTTTGACGCTTTAAACATGGTTGAATGCATGATTACTGGTCAACACACAAAACTACAATCTGGAAACTACGATATGGGCTGCAGGTTGGCCTTGAACAGAGGGAAAAGAACGTCAGCCAGGCACCACTACAAAACGCAAATAAAATGCATAGGTCGCTCAGAGTGATTTCATTTATCCTAGACTCAAACGCCCGCGTGGACAGGACCTTTAGCCATATTGTGAATCAGGCGCTAGGAGCAATTCAAGCGTGGCCAAAAATGGCCCATGTCATTAAAGCCAAGCTAAAATATGTACCTTAATCTTAAACGTAATATCTACCTTAATGTTAAAAGTAACTGTATGCACCAGTAAAAAGGTAAAACCTTCGTAATTTAAATAGTAAATTCCCTTACTTTTAAACGTTTTAAGCTATGCAAGTGAACGCTGCGGAGAAAACCCGCCAATCAAGAAAAAAACTTACTGTATAAGGCAAATTGCAGAGGCTAAACAGATATCGCACAACAGTATAGATAACGGGAATCTAACCGTAGTTTGGAAAAAAAAAACAACTGAAACACTGTAAAATCGCATAGTCTACTAAAATATTCGAGTCTATTAACATTGCCTCATGTGCCAGAGACGAACAGGCTAACCGCTTACTCGGCTACGTTTTCTAATATATTAGTTGGTAAAAAAAAAAAAAAAGCAAAAACCCGTCAACCATATGTATTTTGATAGCCTATATGAGTATAATAAACATACTGTATATGACGAAATGGCAAGCTAAATACCAAAAGATGAACTATTTAAGTAAGTAATACTCACCAATTTCGCTACGCTTCGCTTCACGACATATGAACTTGGCGCCTTCAAACTGAAAAGCCGAGTAAGCGGGAAAAATTCCCGGATGTAGAGACTGACGACGTAGTGTGTCAGAAACCGGGATCACCGGAATAGAACGCCGTGTTTAACAGTGTAGTAACACTATGTGACGTTAGTGCAGCCACATTTAACTCTGAAACCTGAACACTGTAACTCTAAAAGCTCTAACACCATGATTTCAACACTTTTGAATTTGCTGTGCACCACATCCCAAAGATGCTCTATTGGGTTGAGATCTGGTGACTGTGGGGGCCATTTTAGTACAGTGAACTCATTGTCATGTTCAAGAAACCAATTTGAAATGATTCGAGCTTTGTGACATGGTGCGTTATCCTGCTGGAAGTAGCCATCAGAGGATGGGTACATGGTGGTCATAAAGGGATGGACATGGTCAGAAACAATGCTCAGGTAGGCCGTGGCATTTAAACGATGCCCAATTGGCACTAAGGGGCCTAAAGTGTGCCAAGAAAACATCCCCCACACCATTACACCACCACCACCAGCCTGCACAGTGGTAACAAGGCATGATGGATTCTCATTCTGTTTACGCCAAATTCTGACTCTACCATTTGAATGTCTCAACAGAAATTGAGACTCATCAGACCAGGCAACATTTTTCCAGTCTTCAACTGTCCAATTTTGGTGAGCTCGTGCAAATTGTAGCCTCTTTTTCCTATTTGTAGTGGAGATGAGTGGTACCCGGTGGGGTCTTCTGCTGTTGTAGCCCATCCGCCTCAAGGTTGTGCGTGTTGTGGCTTCACAAATGCTTTGCTGCATACCTCGGTTGTAACGAGTGGTTATTTCAGCCAAAGTTGCTCTTCTATCAGCTTGAATCAGTCGGCCCATTCTCCTCTGACCTCTAGCATCAACAAGGCATTTTCGCCCACAGGACTGCCGCATACTGGATGTTTTTCCCTTTGCACACCATTCTTTGTAAACCCTAGAAATGGTTGTGCGTGAAAATCCCAGTAACTGAGCAGATTGTGAAATACTAAGGTAAGGTAGCCTGGGCTAAATGTAAGTTGATGAAAATAAGGTCTATTTAGCTCAGACTACCTTAAATCTGGCAAGTTATCCGGCTAAGCAAGTAATCCTGCTTTGTGAAACAGACCGCAGGAGATTGTCTTGACCAGGACCACACCCCTAAATGCATTGAAGCAACTGCCATGTGATTGGTTGATTAGATAATTGCATTAATGAGAAATTGAACAGGTGTTCCTAATAATCCTTTAGGTGAGTGTATATCCAAATGCTGAATGATCTGGTGAAGTTTGTCTCCAGTGGCTACCTATACTTATGCACCACTAGTGACGGTACAGCACATCAGAACACTAAGTGAGGACCCAAAGTGACTTGTGGCCAGATTTTCTGGAGAGCAAACTTAAAACTCGTGTCTTACGCTTGTGTCCCCAGCCTGAAATATGAAAACACTTCATTTGTTTTTCGTCACAGTTAAGTTCAAATACATGCTTGATTTATGCAGTCTTCAGAAAGCACCTGGATCACCTTAAATGAAGCATTAAAATGTAAATAATATAGAGATACAGAAATCTTGTCAACTTCTGGAAGGAACATTAATGAAGTAACAACTACAGTAAGCTTGGATATCACACTCTGGATGATACCTCAGAGATCACTCCCTGGGAACACCTCAGAGATCTTTCTCTGAACAATACCTTGAACAGCACTTGGGCTGCTCTTATGAGAGCTAAAAGCAGAGATTAATATTACTCTGCTTATCTGCTATTGCGCTAAGACTCAATGGTAGTTTCAAATGGAAAGCAGAAAATCATGTCATCAGCATTTTCTTAAAACACCTTAGAGGCATGTGACCTCAAGACACACATAATATTACACCCTCACCCAGTCTGCCCTTGTAGACTTGAAAAGTGCAAGACTGGGTCAACATACAAATGTGGCAACACAAAGAACAAATCCTATGTTCAGAAGCCAAAAGCATGCAGGCCTTCTCTGCATTGGTACATTTATAAAAGAATTTGAGCTTTTTTTTTAAGTCTGAAGTGTGCATCAAAGTGAAAATAAAGAAATCAAATGAGCTAGAGGCTACATTTTCCTTCAGTCTGAGAGCTGGAGGTGCCATGAAATGAAACAAGCATGGGCACTGACACCCTCAGTACATTTTTTACATAAAGAACCCTCTGGGATGTTATTTACAGATGAGGCTGTCATGCTCTCTTAATGGGTCATTTAAAAGCTATTATTACACTAATAATACACCGAGAAGGCTCTCTTCTTATTACTACCATTTCTGCGAGCAACAGTCACAAAAGAAGTGTCCGAACAGTTTCTTTGGAGATGGACGAGGGTTTCCATGGAAGTGACAGGACGTGTTGGGGCCACAGGGATGCAGCAGCAGCAGAGCTACCCATCCAAGCGCGTCTAGAGACTTCCACAAGTACAGTGTGAAAGTAGGAGGCCTGGGGGTGGGGGGCAGTCATTTGGCCACATGCCGGCGCAGGCTGGGGTTCTGCTCTGCTGGTTGCAGCTCCGCGTCGAGGAGAATGTGAGGCTGCAGCCCGGAACCTTGCGGCGCTGCATCTGGTGCAGATGTACCGTCTTGAAGCGAGTGCCCTTGCAGCTGTATGGTTTGTGGCACAGCATGCACAGGACAGCACTCGGGTCGACCCCCTGGCCCGGCAGCTCTGGGAACCCCTCCCTGGCACCACCCCTCACCCAGTCTGCCCTGTTTGAGCCACCCTCCCCTTCGCTGGCCCCCTCCACCTCTTGCTGGTAGTCCGAGCTTCATCCTGCTCCAGCTGGAGAATGCTCCTCAGTGCCAGCCCAGGGCTCACCTCATCCCGGCTGGGAGATGCTTGGCTGCTGCCCCCACTGTGGTTGCTGTTGTTGTAAAGGTGGGAATGTGGATGGTGGCATCCCTGGGTGCTAGTCATTCCATTCAGGACCCTGACCCCTTCCTCATCCTCCTCCTCCTCCTCTTTGTCGTCGAACACATCAGCCACGCTGATGACCTCCTTCTCAATTTTCACTGGCATGCTGGATTTGCGGGGCTTCTTCTTGGGTGTGGGGTCAACAAAATGTTCCTGGATGCCAGTACCAGGCAGCTTGTGGCTGACAAGCCCTGCCTCGGCCACTAGAGGATTGCGGGAGCCAGAGGCCGAGGCCTGCTGCTCCATGAGAGACATGTTGTTAGAGGCCGGAGGGAGTATGGAGCTGGTGGGCAGGGAGACCGATGAACTGACAAGATCCCCAGGGGACAACAGCGCACAATAGAATGGGGGTATCGGTTGTACTGGCTGGACTGATTTCAAGGATGGGAAGATCAGAGAACTTTGCAGGGGAGACTGCAGCATGGGCTCGAGCGGTGGGGTAGTGAAGCCAAGAGGTGGCCGTCCCAGGCTGGTCAGAGTCAAACTGCTTTTGGTGCTGGAGATGACAGATGTGCCAGAGCCAACGCTGGAGCGGATGAGGTCCTTGTCACGGTTGTTCCTCAGCATGGGCATGTGTAGTCGGGGGTTAGGGTTGGCGCTGTGCCGGTTGAGGCTGCGCAGGGAGCTGAACACCATGTTGCAGCCCTCGATAGTGCAGCGGTGCTTGATCTTCAGGTGCACAGCATTGTAGTGGATCCTCTGGGTGCCCTTGTCATAGAAGGTCTTGCCGCATGCGTTGCAGCACACTCGGCCCTTGCGTGAGATAGAACCCATGCGCCGCATGCGATGCATCTTGGAGGAGAAGGACGAGGTAACGATGCTCTTGGCTTGCTCACTCTTAACAAATGCATGTTGCTCACTCAGTCCAGCCAGCTGCTGCTGCTGCATTGGTGCTTGCTGCTGTTGAGGCTGCTGGGAGGTGGGGGTCGGGGAGATGGTTGTTACGCTAGCAGGCTCAGGCTTAGGCTCGATCGCCACGGTGACACCGGTGCCCCCCAGGCCTGGGCTTTGCCCATAGCGGAACGGTGAGAGAGACACCTCCGACTCACTGCTCTCGTTGGGGTCACTCAGGTTTGGCAGACTGGACTCCCGTGGCCTGTGACCTGGCTGCTCCAGCATGAGCCCATTTTGGGGCAGACCCAGCATGGGGGCAGACACTGGGTTGATGTACTGGAAAGGAAGCAGGAAGGCCAGGCTGTTGGGGATGTTCTGAAAGTGGTGTATAGTGGAGAGACTGCTGTTCTCGAGGTGCGTCAGCAGGCTGGGGCTACGAGAGCAGTTGTTGCTCTCGATGAAAGTCCTGATGTCAGAGTCAGTCTTTGATGAGGGCACTGCGATGGCCTGGCCTTCTTTCTCCTAGATGGACAGATCTCCTCCTCCCGGGACATGATAGTCCAGTGGTCCAGAACCTTGCCTGCAGCATCCTGAAGGCCATATCAAGGGGAACAAAGGACACCACAATAAGTCATTGATTCTGCATAATTGGCACAGCTGATTAAAGGTAAATAGCTGCCTGCCTGCAATGTCCAGGCCTCCTGGAGCAAAGACCTCGTAGATCTTAACAGAGCGACACCGCACACACCCTCCTTCTCCTAGCTTCCCTTTCAGTCTTCTTCTCCTGTGTCACCATGCAGGAAGTCATTACATTCATGGATAGAGAACAGGAACGTTTTCAATCTTGTCAACCGTAAAAACAACCTAGGGCTTTGGGGCACTGCTATTAGTCAGTCCCTGTGATACACCTCAAAGTCTATTGTTTCTCAGCTGATCCATAGAAATGCCTCACAGAAATACAAATACAATGACTGCCACAACAGAGGAGGAAGACTGACCTCTAACCGGTGTGTTATGGTTTTGCAACGGTCCTGTTACACTTCTGTGATAGTTACCTACCTGCATTATGCTACCCTAGCTGAACCTCACCCCCGTATTGGTCCACACTCAAGCCCCAGCCACCTGTGGAAGCATTTCTCAGGTTGCAGAAGCTTTAAGTAATGCCTGGTAATTGCAATACTTACATTCGGCCAGGAGATGGCAGCAAGAAAATAGAACAATAATTTCCCCACGGTTATTATAATTCACAAGGTAAATTTATTGTGTATGTCTGTGTATGTGTGTGTTTTACTGCACTTTGGGGACAATTTTATCAAATGCGACCTATGCAAACCCACACACACACACAGTGCCCAGTTACAGCACAGACACAGAGTCCCCGGTTAGAGCTCACACACACTCAGGGCACTGTTACAGTGCACACACACACACACACACACACAGCGCCTACTTACGGCACGCACACACACACACACACACAGCGCCTACTTACGGCACGCACACACACACACACACACACACAGCGCCTACTTACGGCACACACACACACACACACACACAGCGCCTACTTACGGCACGCACACACACACACACACACACACAGCGCCTACTTACGGCACGCACACACACACAGTGCCCAGTTACAGCACACACACACACACACACACACACAGAGCCCCCGGTCAGAGCTCACACACATTCACACAGTTCCCTGTTACAGCACACACACACACACACACACACACACACAGCCCCCGGCTAGAGCTCACACACACAGACACAGTGCCCTGTTACTGCACACACACATTTTATGCTGCCGTCTGGTGGCCAAAATTGAGTACTACCATTTAAAAACATTAAAAATGATCATTTCTGGTAATTGCAATACTTGCATTCGGCCAGGAGATGGCAGCAAGAAAATAGAAAAATAATTTTCCCACGGTTATTACGATAATTCACAAGGTACATTTATTGTGTGTGTGTGTATGTGTGTGTTTTACTGCACTTTGGGGACAATTTTATCAAATGTGATCTATGCAAACCCACACACACACACAGTGCCCAGTTACAGCGCACACACACACAACGCCTACTTAGAGCACACACACACACACACACACACACATACACACAGAGCCCCCGGTCAGAGCTCACACACATTCACACAGTTCCCTGTTACAGCACACACACACACAGAGCCCCCGGTCAGAGCTGACACACATTCACACAGTTCCCTGTTACAGCACACACACACACAGAGCCCCCGGTCAGAGCTGACACACATTCACACAGTTCCCTGTTACAGCACACACAGCCCCCGGCTAGAGCTCACACACACAGTCACAGTGCCCTGTTACTGCACACACACATTTTATGCTGCCGTCTGGTGGCCAAAATTGAGTACTACCATTTAAAAACATTAAAAATGATCATTTCTGGTAATTGCAATACTTGCATTCGGCCAGGAGATGGCAGCAAGAAAATAGAAAAATAATTTTCCCACGGTTATTACGATAATACACAAGGTACATTTATTGTGTGTGTGTGTATGTGTGTGTTTTACTGCACTTTGGGGACAATTTTATCAAATGTGATCTATGCAAACCCACACACACACACAGTGCCCAGTTACAGCGCACACACACACAACGCCTACTTAGAGCACACACACACACACACACACACACACACACACACAGAGCCCCCGGTCAGAGCTCACACACATTCACACAGTTCCCTGTTACAGCACACACACACACACACACAGCGCCTACTTACGGCACGCACACACACACAGTGCCCTGTTACAGCACACACACACACACACACACACACAGAGCCCCCGGTCAGAGCTCACACACATTCACACAGTTCCCTGTTACAGCACACACACACACACACACACACACACACACAGCCCCCGGCTAGAGCTCACACACACAGACACAGTGCCCTGTTACTGCACACACACATTTTATGCTGCCGTCTGGTGGCCAAAATTGAGTACTACCATTTAAAAACATTAAAAATGATCATTTCTGGTAATTGCAATACTTGCATTCGGCCAGGAGATGGCAGCAAGAAAATAGAAAAATAATTTTCCCACGGTTATTACGATAATTCACAAGGTACATTTATTGTGTGTGTGTGTATGTGTGTGTTTTACTGCACTTTGGGGACAATTTTATCAAATGTGATCTATGCAAACCCACACACACACACAGTGCCCAGTTACAGCGCACACACACACAACGCCTACTTAGAGCACACACACACACACACACATACACACAGAGCCCCCGGTCAGAGCTCACACACATTCACACAGTGCCCTGTTACAGCACACACAGCCCCCGGCTAGAGCTCACACACACACACACACACAAACACACACACACACACACACACACAGACAATGCCCAGTTACAGGGAACACACACATACACACATACAGGACTCAGTTACAGCACACACACTGACACACTGTGTGCTGATACAGCCCACACACACACACACACAGACACAGTGCCCTGTTACAGCACACACACACGCACACACACACAGCGCCCAGTTAGAGCACACACACACACACACACACAGAGCCCCCGGTCAGCGCTCACACACATTCACACAGTTCCCTGTTACAGCACACACACACACACACACACAGCCCCCGGCTAGAGCTCACACACACAGACACAGTGCCCTGTTACTGCACACACACATATTATGCTGCCGTCTGGTGGCCAAAATTGAGTACTACCATTTAAAAACATTAAAATGATATTTTCTGGTAATTGCAATACTTGCATTCGGCCAGGAGATGGCAGCAAGAAAATAGAAAAATAATTTTCCCACGGTTATTATGATAATTCACAAGGCACATTTATTGTGTATGTGTGTGTGTTTATGTGTGTGTTTTACTGCACATAGTGGACAATTTTATCAAATGTGATCTATGCAAACCCACACACACACACAGTGCCCAGTTACAGCACACACACACACAACGCCCACTTAGAGCACACACACACACACACACACACAGAGCCCCCGGTCAGAGCTCACACACATTCACACAGTGCCCTGTTACAGCACACACACACACACACAAACACACACACACACACACACAGTGCCCAGTTACAGCGCACACACACAAACTGTGCACTGTTACAGCCCACACACACAGACACAGAGGCCTGTTACAGCACACACATGCACGCACACACACACACACAAACAAACAGAACGCCCCCGGTCACAGCTCACGCGCACACACACACACACTGTGCCAAGTTACAGCGCACACACACACACACACTGTGCCAAGTTACAGCGCACACACACACACTGTGCACTGTTACAGCCCACACACACAGACACAGAGGCCTGTTACAGCACACACATGCACGCACACACACACAAACAAACAGAACGCCCCCGGTCACAGCTCACGCGCACACACACACACACACACAGTGCCCTGTTACAGCACACACACACATACAGGACTCAGTTACAGCACACACACAGTGCCCAGTTACACACACAGTCCCCGGTCAGAGCTCACACACATTCACACAGTGCCCTGTTACAGCACACACACACACACACACACACACACACAGAGCCCCCAGCTAGCGCACGCACGCACGCACGCACACACAGTGCCCTGTTATAGTGCATACACACAGACACAGTGCCCTGTTACAGCACAGGCACATTTTATGCTGCCGTCTGGTGGCCAAAATTGAGTACTACCATTTAAAAACATCAAAATGATATTTTCTGGTAATTGCAATACTTATATTCGGCCAGGATAATTCACAAGGTAAATTTATTGTGTATTTGTTTGTCTGTGTGTATGTGTGTGTTTCACTACACTTTGGGGACAATTTTATCAAATGCGACCTATGCAAACCCACACACACACAGAGTGCCCAGTTACAGCGCGTGCACACACACACAGTCCCCACATGTAGTACACACACACACACAGTGCCCTGTTACAGAGCGTGCACACATACACACACAGTGCCCTGTTACAGCACACACAAACACACACTACCCACATAGAGCCCTGTTACAGCACATACATGCACACAGCGCCCACTTAGAACACGAACACACACACACACACACACACACACACACACACACACACAGCGCCCACTTAGAGCACACACACATACACAGAGCCCCCGGTCAGAGCTCACACACACTGACACAGAGCCCCATTACAGCATACACACACAAACACACAGAGCCCCCGGTTAGAGCTCACGCACACTAACACAGTGCCCCATTACAGCACACACACACCCAGTGCCCAGTTACAGCGCGCACACACACACACACAAACACACACACTGTATTAATGAAAGAGAACTGCCTGTATCTACCATTGCCAAAAACTGCTGCCCCCTGATGGTGATTGGTAATGTGAGTGCTTTGAAAGTAATGGACACCCTTCCTTGCATCTGTAAGGTGTTTGTATGGCTAACCTTACTCGAAGTTTGTTTATGTTGTTGGTCAGCTCTTGGGTGGTTGAACTGATTAAGATAGCATTTGACTTCCTGCCAATCCTGTTCAATCAGTGTTCCCACTCTCACTAACTCTTCCACAGTTTTAGCAGTACCTCTCAGTAGGCTTGCCAGACAGGGATTATAATTACGCAGAATAGCATGTACCACATCCTTCTCTGTCATGTCATTCTTCCATCGCAGACACAGTGCCCTGTACTGGAAAGCAAAGTTATGGATGGTCTCTTGGGGTCCTTGTTTCCTCTCATGGATTCTTCTCTCTGCTTCTGCTTCATAATCCTCAGAAAGAAAAGATCTTAGGAAAGCATCCTTAAATTGACTCCATGTTCCAATGGCTCTTCTCTCTGCCAACCACCAATCTTTAGCAGTACCTGACAGAACAGATGACATTGTAGCTAGTACTTCCACATCGCTCATTGGTCTAACAGCTAAGAATTCTTCACACCTCTTAATATATGCCACTGGATCTTCATCTGATTCCTGGCCAAAATGTGGAAACTCAATCTTAATGGCCGTTTTAAAATGACGCCCTTGGCAGCCAGATGGATGGGAATGACAAAAAGATGGGTAAACCTGGACAGGTGTAGAAGATGGCAGAACACGTGTCTGTATTAAAGCCTTCAATTGTCCATCTCTCCTCTGCAAACAATCCATAGACTGACTGACCTAGCTCTTGCATCTGTAAGTCCACAAGTTGTTTTATTCTATCTACCTCTGTACTCAATCTCTACTGAAATCTTTCTTCCATTGCCTTTGCCTTGTCCTCCACTCCTTGTACATATACCTGGCAAGTGTCTAGAGAAGTTTGAAAAGTGCTGAAGTCAGAGTTGATTTTCTCCACCAACGATTCCACTACCTGCAACCGGGTTAACATCTCCTGTAACTGCTCTGGAGAAAAAGGAGCAAGAGGTGCTTTTCCCTTAGGAGGCACTTGTGCATGCTCCTCTGCAAAGGTTCTCGTCGAGTCACAAATGGACCAGCTGTGAAGTCTGAGTCATGGAACTGATCCCGTGTCTCTAACACAGATAAACAGAATGTTGGGTTATATATCTAGGTGTGTGGAGTTTAAGTCAAGGAAGGTGATGTCACATTTATATAATTCCTTGGTAAGACCCCACCTAGAATATTGTGTGCAGGTTTGGTCACCATACCTTAAGAAGGACATTGCTGCCTTAGAAAAGGTGCAATGGAGGGCTACGGGAATGATTCCTGGTCTTAGAGGAATGTCTTATGAGGAGAGGTTAGCTGAGCTGAATCTGTTTAGCCTTGAGCAAAGGAGACTAAGGGGGGGACATGATCCAGGTCTATAAGATTCTAACGGGTCTGGATGCTGTTCAGCCGAATGGCTACTTCAATATTTGTTTAAATACTAGAACTCGTGGCCATAAGTGGAAATTAGCGGGAGAACATTTTAAATTAAATTTGAGGAAGCACTTCTTTACACTAGGGCTGTCGCGGTTAGGAAATTTCCCTTGCGGTTTTTATGGGTGGCTCAATAGCGCGGTATGCGGTATTACCGCCGTTTAAAAATAAATAAATAAATAAAAATCTTGATTTTACTGCATACAAAGCTCTATTGCTGAGTTATGTAGCATATATTGTTGCTTTTTAACTGACAGAGAGACAAAACATTTTTTGTTTATTTTTTTAATGCCAAACAGCAATAAGAACATGCCTTTTCCAATTTAAAAAACGAAATCAAATCATTCTATAGTAGGCTAACAATAAACAAACAATAAGAAATTATTTTTTCCAATTTGAAAAACGAAAAAAGGTTTCTCCACTGTATTGAATGGAACCATCTCCTCAACTAGATACTGTGTAACAGCGGCTGTAAGACATTTATACCGGTTACTTTCACGGTTGTATTTGACCGATTTCGCAAAGGCTTCAGCTACTCCTAACTGTCGGCTAGTACCGGCCTCAGCTGTTCTTTTTGATGTTGCTCCGCGACCTGATGCTGGAAGAGGCAGCTGCGCTTCAATGGCTGGATGACAGTTAGCGAGATGACACCGCAAATTAGATGTATTGCCGCGTGTCACAGGGACCTTTTTGCCACAAATTTTGCAAATCGGTTCATCTAAATTTGCCGGCTCACCCTTTTCATTGGGTTGAAAGCCGAAATGTTCCCAAACTGGCGACGTGACATTAGGTTTTGGGATGAGAGCGCCTGCCATCGTTTCAATATTCAAAATCAACGAAACCCCGGATATTAACAGTTCGCGGGAAAATGACACTCGTAACACTCTGGTATCATTATTAATTTATTTAACATTCAATACAGGTGATGAATTGTAAAACAATAAGGCCACAGCCTCATGAAGAAGAAGAAAAAAAAATTAACCTTGTCCCTGCGGTTGCCGCGGTTTCTGCGGTTGCTTTCCTTCCTCTGCGGTTGGCTTGTCAATAGCGCGATATTACAATATTGCGGTTATCGCGACAGCCCTACTTTACACAGCGTGTAGTTAGAGTATGTAATAGTCTTCCTGCTAGTGTAGCGGAAGCTAAAACCCTGGGCTCCTTTAAATCTGAGCTAGATAAGATTTTAATAACTCTGAGCTATTAGTTAAGTTATCCTCAAACGAGCTTGATGGACCGAATGGCCTCCTCTCGTTTGTAAATTTCTTATGTTCTTTCTTATGTTCTACTTGAGGGCTGCTGCTAGTCATGGCAACACCACTACTAATGCAAGATACAATGAATTGTTAAACCCTGGTCCCTGTTCAGGCACCACTTATGTAACACTGCTGATTCCTGCCTCAGAACCAACCTATTACACACTATACGTAGGGAGGGACATTTCAGGGTGGCGTAAAGAGAAATACACCATCAGTTCACAGACCAAAGAATATTTACTAACAAAGGTGAGCAGCAAATGTACATGTAAATAATGAATTAACAATAACTCAAGAAAACTGGTGTTGAGATGGATAACCATACAACTGAAATGAATAGCACAGTCCAAAGTGGACACCAAACGTCCTCTTCCAGGTGAGGATGGTCCAAACAATGGTAGGATGTGAAGTCGGAAAGAGAAGGTTGGCAGTTGCAAGTAAATCAGGGGGGGAAAAAAAGGCCTTTCTGAAAATAAAAAATCATACATCCCACTTTTTGCTAAACCCAACAAATACACATGTATATCATTCAAATAATTGTTACTAAATTTAACAAACAATACATCCATATCATTCAGAAAATCATCTTACATTGAGCCATGAACGCTTCCCGTTCCTCAAATAAGGACTTACTTCCTTTATTCTGAGCCTCAACAAACATGGCTGCCCTTGCCCTTATATAGGCTCTTGGTCCTTATAGTCCTCTATTAAATTATACTGACCCTTAGAGGACAGGAGTATAATTGCAGACATCTGGTAACAAACCAGTGTTTGTTACAGTGCCCAGTTTCAGCGCACACACATAGACACACACAGTGCCCAGTTTCAGCGCAAACATACACAGTTCCCAGTTACAGGCTCCCCAACATCCTGTAGCGGAAAAGCAGTAACGGAGGGTGGAGACACTGAGTGACTGTAGTCTGCCTGTCATCTTATGAATTTGTATGAATTTTTCATTTAAAAACATTTTAAAGTATCTTTAGTGGGGAGAATAAATTCTGTTAAAATGAACGTACTACCTTAATTTTTGTATCTGTTCCAGTCAATACCTACCTTTATTCCCTAAATCTTTTTTTGTTTCTTTAGATTCAGATATATCCTCTTATATATGGAGAGGAAGGCATCCCCGTTTGAATAAAGCTCATCTCCAGAAATCTAGGCGTTATGGAGGCCTGGCTTTGCCTAATTTCTGTTATTACTATTGGGCAGCTAATATACACTGTATTGCGTTTTGGTTCTATTCCCAAAACAAAGATAATTGTCCATCCTGGGTGTCATTGGAATTGAATTCAGCTAAAGAATCTTCTGTTTTGGCACTTCTTGGATCCTCACTTCCTTTAGCCCGAAACAAGTCAATTGATAATCCGGTTGTCTGGCATACTGTGAGAGTATGGGCTCAGATGAGAAAACACTTCAATTTAACTGGTTTTTCTCTTTTGAGTCCAATTTTATCAAATCATCTTTTTCAGCCCTCTTTATCCGACCCTGTATTTTATGACTGGCATAGAAAGGGAATTGTGTGTTTTAATGATTTGTTTTTCAACAATAGCTTCGCATCTTTTACTCAACTTTCTGATAAATTTGATCTCCCAAATACTCATTTTTTTTAGATATATGCAGATTAGACACTTTCTCAAATCTCTAATTCGGACTTTCCCTGAGTCACCAGTTATGAATGCAGCTGATATGTTTCTTACTTTGCAACCAACGCGCAAAGGGTTAATATCCGTTATTTATGACAAACTGGCTGGTATGAAATGTCCTTCTATTAATAGAATCAAAACTGCTCATTGAGTGAGGACACTTGGGACTCAATATTTAAGTTGGTTAATTCAACATCTTTATGTGCCCGCCATTGTCTTTTACAGTTTAAAGTTGTGCACAGAGTTCATATGTCCAAAGTCAAACTATCGCGTATTTACCCGAATCTGGATCCCCGCTGTGACAAGTGTGGAAATGAGGATGCTTCGCTTATTCACATGTACTGGCCATGTCCTAGTCTTGAAGAATACTGGAGGGGGATATTTCAAACCCTGTCCTTAGTCCTCAAACAGCCTATACACCCCGACCCTTTGATCGCGCTCTTTGGCCTCAGTGATGCTGATACATGTCTGACCCCGGTGAAACGCCGGACACTATCATTTGCTTCCCTTCTAGCCAGACGTGCAGTCTTACTCAGATGGAAAGGTGCTGCTCCACCCACCCATGCTCAATGGATGAGGGACCTTATGTCCTGTTTAAGCCTCGAAAAGATACGCTACTCGATTAGTGATACCACCAAAGAATTTCAGAAGGTATGGGGGCCCTTCCTGGAGTATTTTTCAAGTCTTCGGTCTCAGATTCCGTCTATTAGTAATACCCAGTAAGGTTCCAGAAACAATATTGTCGTCGTGTTCTTTTTAATTAATCAATCTGGCAAGAGGATGTGGTTATTATGTGGTAAGGTTTTTGGGTTTAGAGTTGCACACCTTGTTATCCTTACTGTTTTTTGAATATGTCTAAATTATCATTTTTTTCTATAATACTCTACTGCAATGTTATCTGATTTCTTCATGCAACCCTTTCAGAATTGACTTATTTAGTGAGGTCATATTTAGACTTTACCATGTAAAGCAAATATATTATAATAATTAAATGTTTTTTTTTTTTTTTAATGTGTCCTGTCCGGCAGCTTTTGCAAGCAGAATAATGGTCTGAATGCACTGCTGTGTCAGACATATTTGCTTTACCATGAGGGGCTCTATAAACTCTGTATAGGCCCTTCATGTTGGTCAATTTCTTTTTATTCGTATATTTCATTGTATCTTATTTAATACATGTAAAATATTACAGTTGCCGTGCTGCCCGGAAGGAAGTGATAGATTAGGAAAATGAGTGAAGAAAAGGGGTAGGGAGAGAAAT
Organism: Paramormyrops kingsleyae; assembly: GCF_048594095.1. Taxonomy (NCBI): domain Eukaryota; kingdom Metazoa; phylum Chordata; class Actinopteri; order Osteoglossiformes; family Mormyridae; genus Paramormyrops; species Paramormyrops kingsleyae. Next base: position 41,451,432 of record NC_132802.1, on the reverse strand, counting down.
GAAAGAGAAAGAAGGAAAGAGAGAGAGAGAGAGAGAGAGAAAAAAAACAAAAAAAAAAACATAAGGACGAACAAACACGAACAAAGGCGGAGACAACAGTGGGACAGAGAGGCTAAGAAAGACAGGAGTAACGTAAAAAGCACATAAGGCAAGAAAAAAAAGAAAGAAAAAAAAACGCATTTGAAATACAACCAAAAAAGCATAAATACAAAGACACAACCAGAAATAAAGAAAATAAAACAGATATACAGACATACAAAATTGTAGCATGTGCTTGGAAGGGAGCATGTGTGTTCATCTGTTTTGGGGAGGTGTTTGAACATGTATTCGTGTGTTGGGTGCATGTGAAATTCTCCATGGAATGCACTTGATAGCGAGGGTGGGGGGCCGCAAAAACACCCCACAAGAACCAGAGGCCGGCGGAGACAGGCCCAGGAGACCCAAGGCGTCCGCAGCCCCCCATGAGCACGGAAGAGCCAAGGCCCCACGTGCCCACGACATCCGGGTCCCCACCCCAGCAGGAGGAGGAGGGAGGACCCAGGCACAGCCCCCGCAGCCAAAAGGGCACGAGCCCCAGAGAACCATAGGCAACAGGCAGCCGACCCCGCGAGGGTGACGGCCGCTCCCGCACGGGCCAGGACCCCAGGCGGCTGGGAGCCGACCGGCCCCCGGCAGAGAGCCCCACCCGCGCCGGAGAGGCCCGAGCCCCCCCCAGGCCACCACCCGGGGAGGAGGGACAGCAACCATGCCAAGGAGGCAGCCGCGCCCAGGAAGGAGCAGCTAGCCCCGGACCCAGGCCCACACCGCCCACACAGACACCTCGCAGACACACTTCTCAGCCATACACATAGACCATACACCCACTCACACAACAGACACATACACAGAGACAAAAAGACATAAGCCCATCCACTCTGGACCGCCCTCCGCCATGCGGGGGAACGGATGCCACCCCCCAGCGCCAGCCGCAACCCCAGGGCGCCGCCAGCCGGACGACTACCCGAGTGCCCCCCCACCATCGCGGGCAGGGAGCAGGGGTGTAGGAAGACCCGCCCACTCTCCTCCCCTGTGTGAGAGGTGAAGTGTTGGATGCATGTGTTGGTGATTGTGAGTGTATGTGGTGTACCGGATGAGTATGACTGTTGAGAAACTTAAGATGGATTTAAAATTGACGGGGGAAGCGAGGAGGAGCGCTGCTTGCACACAGCTCTCCTCCCCATTACCCCCCCCCCACCCGCCAAGACCCTCAATGTATATGGTGTAAGTAAAATTGAGGGGCGGGCAGCAGTGAAGAGGTAAGTGAGACCACCTAAGCGGCCCCACCCACCAACCTCTGAGTAGTGCCCCCACCCCCCAAGGCCCTGTGTGTATACTGATATGTGGTGACTAAAGTACAATTAAAACAAGGGGAGGCAGAGGGCCGCACAGCACAGCGAGTAAGGCCATGTGGATGGCCCCCTCACCGCAGCGTGCGCGGCACATTCCCACCCCGAGATCCTACATGTGTGCGTGGCATGTTATGTGAGTGAGGGGGGAGAGGGGCTGGGATTCATGATACCAGGGGGGAGCTTACTACCCCCTGGCAGAAGAGAGCCAGCTAACCAGCTGGCTCATTAGGCACCCCAGCCCCCCACCGCGGCATGGGATGGAGCGGACCCGGAGCCCCCGGCGACAATGCCCCGGAGCAGTGCCGACGCCAAGAGCTAGCCCCCCCCCACCCCCACCCCGAAGGGCAGCCCGCACTCAGTCACCCACTCATTCGACGACAAAAAAGTGGCAGACCAGCCCGGGCTCGAGACATGCCACCCCCCAAACAGCGCAGGCTGGCCCCCCAGACATGGACCGACCCACCCCCCCTGGCAGCGCCCCGGAGGGACCACAGGCCACCCCCGCGCAGGAAGGCACCCACCGAGGAAACGGCCAGGCCCCAGGCACCAGAGCCCCAGACCCCCCCACCCAAGCCCGCACCGAAGAGGCCAACCACCCATCCCAGGGCCAGCCCCCGCTACCACCGGCGCCCCAGACCCCACGCCCCATGACTGCCGAGCAGCACCCGTCCAAGCCCCCCCCACCACCACCAGCCAGGGCAGACAACCAGACATCACAGGACGGCAGCCACAGCCCCCCCAGCTCCAAGAAGCCACTAGCCGCCCATAGCCCGGGGGCCCAACCCCGCCACCCGCCAGAACCCCGAGGAGACGAGACCACAGCCGACCACCCCCCCTATGTAATGGAATTGGTCAGAATGGACCAGAGAGAATCCAATTTGCCCAATTGATTTTTTTGGAGGGAATCAGACATTCTCTGCAGACTTATGTGGTCTAGAATTAAATTTCTATACTGAGTAACACATAAATTATTTTTTGATTTCCAGTTCATGAAGATAGTTTTCTTTGCAATGCCTAAGGCAGTAAGGATCATGTGCACTTTATTTTCTTCCATATCTAATACACTTGCATCACCTAAAATGCACAATGTAGGTGAGGTTGGGATATAGCAATTAAACCAAATTGATAGATCCTCACATATCCTTTGCCAGAACTTCTGAACTGGGGTGCAGTACCATATGGCATGCATGTAGTTCTCCGCAAATTCACCTGAGCAGTGGGTGCATAGGTTTGAGTGGATAAGGCCCATTTGGAACATCCTTTGTCCTGTATAATGAGTTCTATGCAGAGTTTTGTATTGTATAAGCTGTAAGTTTGGGTTTTTAGTCATTTTGAAGGTGTTTAAACATATTTCTTTCCAAAAGTTTTGATCTGAATCGATGGATAGATCTTTCTCCCATTTTGAGATTGGAAGGGAAATTGAGTCATCCATTTTTGACAATAACTTATACATTTTTGTCAATAATTTGGGGCTAGAAAGATTTAAAAATTCTAGCAGCCATGGAGGTATTTCTAAGTTAAACTGATTAAGATTGAACCTTGCCTGAATAATGGACTTCAGTTGCTGGTACTCAAGAAATTTACTGTTGCTAATTCCGTATTTTGAGACTAGTTCGTCGAATGAAATAAATTTCCTGTTTTGAATATCATGTTCAAGATTTCTAATCCCTTTATCATGCCATAAGGGAAAGTTCAATGTTATCTTTTTTTGGCAAATATCTGGATTGTTCCAAATGGGTGTTAGTTTGCAGGGAATAAGTGGAGACCTAGTAATTTTTAAAAATTCCCACCAGGCTATTAATGAGGTGGTAATACTAAGGCTCTTAAAACATTTATACCGCTTAATAGTAGGACTTATAAAAGGCAAATCAGACAATTTTACTTCTCTGCAGATTGCTTGATCTAAGTCCATCCATGGACTATCTACCGGGCTTGATTTGATCCAATTTGATATATACTGCAGTCTGTTGGCTAAGAAGTAGTGATAGAAACTTGGTAGTTCTAGACCACCATTACCTTTGGCTTTTTGCAGAGTTTTCAAGCTTATCCATGATGGTTTGTTCTTCCATAAAAATGACGAGATGCTTGAGTCTAGTGATTTAAACCAAGCCATAGAGGGTTTATTAGGGATCATTGAGAACAAGTAATTGATTTTAGGCAGGACCATCATTTTAATGATGGCAATTTCTAATTTAAATAAAAGTCAGACTCACACCACAACTCCCGACTGTTTAGCAACATTTAGCTAATTTCACCAACGGATAGCTAATCAAAACGAGTAAATAACTTAAAAGACGTATTTAGTTGTATTTTGTTATCAGGGCTTTAGAGTTTAACTTCAGGTCTGTGAAAGTACAGGACCGCGATGTATGTCCAAGCCCCATAACACACTAACTCAGGCGTTCACGCAACTTATCGCGAAAAACCAGACAGAAATAGACTTGTAAATTTTAAAGAAAAGATATTAACTGATTTTGTAAATATTTATGGGTATAAAAAACTTTAGCTGCCATTCATAAATGGGCAAAAATTGGCTCACCACATGTACATTTTAAAGGAGGCACCAAAGCTGGTCAATAGTCTTTAAAAGTATAAAATACAAGCAGTTTTACGACCTATACATCTTGAAATGTTACGAATTTCATTGCTGGGGTCTTCCCATCTAGTACTTAAACAGCAACAGTCTCCGCTAGTGTTAGAACCTGGTCTTTGATAAACCTCAGGATAGGGCCCCAAGTCTTATGAAAGGTCTTTAAGGACCCTCCAATTCTGGTTGCCGTTAGGGAAATGAGGAAACAGCTTTTGCACAAAGTGTCTGCTTTGAAATAAATGAAACAGATGTTTCTTTGGCAGGCTATACTTGACTGATAGGATTGTGACTGTTGCAAAGACCCCATCCTCATATAAACTATTAATAGTGTTGAGCCAATGTTCTCTAGCCATTTAAGAAAGGCAGCAAAGGTTTTTTATACCTTTAAACATTAACAAAAACCGCTAATGTCTTTTCTTTAAAATTTTCAAGTCTATTTCTGTCTGGTTTTTCGCGATAAGTTGCGTGAACGCCTGAGTTAGTGTGTTTTGGGGGCTTGGATACACATCGAGGTCCTGACAGAAATAATTATGTCTGCTTTCACAGACCTAAAGTTAAACTCTAAAGCCCATCGGCGTGTGTGTGTGTGTGCTTGTGCACATGAGCACAAGCACATGGTTCAATGTAACTGTAGCAGCTTATTCCATTCATTCATTGTGCACATACAGTACACACATACACTCACCTAAAGGATTATTAGGAACACCATACTAATATGGTGTTTGACCCCCTTTCGCCTTCAGAACTGCCTTAATTCTACGTGGCATTGATTCAACAAGGTGCTGAAAGCATTCTTTAGAAATGTTGGCCCATATTGATAGGATAGCATCTTGCAGTTGATGGAGATTTGTGGGATGCACATCCAGGGCACGAAGCTCCCGTTCCACCACATCCCGAAGATGCTCTATTGGGTTGAGATCTGGTGACTGTTGGGGCCATTGTAGTACAGTGAACTCATTGTCATGTTCAAGAAATCAATTTGAAATGATTCGAGCTTTGTGACATGGTGCATTATCCTGCTGGAAGTAGCCATCAGAGGATGGGTACATGGTGGTCATAAAGGGATGGACATGGTCAGAAACAATGCTCAGGTAGGCCGTGGCATTTAAACGATGCCCAATTGGCACTAAGGGGCCTAAAGTGTGCCAAGAAAACATCCCCCACACCATTACACCACCACCAGCAGCCTGCACAGTGGTAACAAGGCATGATGGATCCATGTTCTCATTCTGTTTACGCCAAATTCTGACTCTACCATTTGAATGTCTCAACAGAAATCGAGACTCATCAGACCAGGCAACATTTTTCCAGTCTTCAACTGTCCAATTTTGGTGAGCTCGTGCAAATTGTAGCCTCTTTTTCCTATTTGTAGTGGAGATGAGTGGTACCCGGTGGGGTCTTCTGCTGTTGTAGCCCATCCGCCGCAAGGTTGTGCGTGTTGTGGCTTCACAAATGCTTTGCTGCATACCTCGGTTGTAACGAGTGGTTATTTCAGCCAAAGTTGCTCTTCTATCAGCTTGAATCAGTCGGACCATTCTCCTCTGACCTCTAGCATCAACAAGGCATTTTCGCCCAACGGGACTGCCGCATACTGGATGTTTTTCCCTTTGCACACCATTCTTTGTAAACCCTAGAAATGGTTGTGCGTGAAAATCCCAGTAACTGAGCAGATTGTGAAATACTCAGACCGGCCCGTCTGGCACCAACAACTATGCCACGCTCAAAATTGCTTAAATCACCTTTCTTTCCCATTCTGACATTCAGTTTGGAGTTCAGGAGATTGTCTTGACCAGGACCACACCCCTAAATGCATTGAAGCAACTGCCATGTGATTGGTTGATTAGATAATTGCATTAATGAGAAATTGAACAGGTGTTCCTAATAATCCTTTAGGTGAGCATATATGCTATGTCTAGATCTCCTGGGGAAATCAAGAGTGTTGCCCACAAACATTGTTCAGCTTTTGGCCTAACATGGTCCTTGCGTGTTTTAAAGTTGCGTGAAGTGGAGTGAGGAGCATTCTGAACATCAAACTATTTTAAGATAAATTGTCTGTAACAGGAAATTTAGTTTCTCAATTTATTTCTTATATATTATTTTGTTAATTATTGAGTTCAAAGTTTTGTAGTAAATGGTGATATTGTCATCAATTTGGTGATAATGCGAGCCAAACATTTCTCGAAAATGACATTTGCATACAGTAAGTAAAACATTCTGAAATCATATTTCTATTTTATTCTGCTGCTGCTTACATGTTTACATCTCTGTCTCTCTCGCTCTCTCTCTCCAGGACAGTGAAAGTAGGACTATTTACCCTTGTTTATGTAGCTGTAGGATGGCCATAATATAGTTTCAATCCGATATCGATGTAATGCTTGTCTGTGATGATTGGTTAACATATTGATTGGTGTATTAATATAGCCGGAAAGTAATAAAACCCATTGCAATCAAGTATACAGTGCCTTATAAAAGTATTCAGTTATCATAATTTTACTCAATTACAAAGGATAGTTAAACGTTTTCCAAATGAGCATTTTATTGCATTTCCAAAGGCACTGTAACTTATTTCTGTGCCAACATTAAAATTAAATAAACTTATGATTTAATGTCGATATGAGATGACAAATTATTCACAAATGATACAGAGGTGCCACTCATTTCCACATACAGTAACTCATCACAATTGGGTGCCACTGTGCTTTTTAATGAAAAGCTGATAAAACTTAAAATGTGGTTCGGTCATGTGTGTAGTCTGTGTGTAGACAAGGAAACAGAGGCATAGTAGCTGTTATTTTTTTATTCCAAAGTCATCCAATTTGCTATTTTCCTTACATACCCACCCATTCACTCACTCACTCACTGACCCACCCACCCATTCACACACCCAAGTCTTCCGTAAGGTGTTTGCAGAACTCGCTGCAGAACCCAGGCTGTGTGAAGTTCCCCTCGTCTTCCACGCCCAATGTAGCCTATGGGACAATAAATAATAAGCAAGCATACTTAGTATCAAAACAGAGCAACAATGTTTTTCATTGCATACTTTCAAGAAAATATTCAGGACCTGACACACAATAAATTGTTCTGGTGACTTTCTTTTTGCAACCACTGACTTCAGCAACAATTGTCAACATTCTTACACAGTATGCATACCTGGTAAGCTGTTCTTATAAGTCTCTAGACAGTGCTGGCAGCATTCCAGGCGATACAATCGTCGGAATTGTGCTTGATAGGCCGCACTGTACAGTTTCCATGGGACTACACCTGTAGGTTTCAAATTTAAGAATGATTCATTAGAGTAAAATCCCTTGTTAATGGGAATACAAACATCCTAACTCAAAGGGTATTCAAATATCATAATATGTTTTATACCTACTGTCAAGCCACTGAAAATGCGCTCGGGCACGGAATGTTTCCCTTCCGACTAAGTCCCAAAAAAAGGTGACAAACAAGTGACAGCTTTAAAAAAGCTTTGTCACCCTCAAACAGGACTACTTCTAAAAGGATATCCTCCAGGACGTCGAGGGGGATCTGTGAAAGAAATCATACAAGCACGCAAATATTATTTTACAATAGTTCTGTAATATAACAAAAACAGACAAAAATAGCATGACTTCTACATTCCAACTCCAACTGCTTAAAATGAAGCTCATTGTTTTCACATTTTTGTAGGGTACAGCACAGTAAGCACAGAGAAAAAAAGAGAAAAACAGCAGGTTCAGCTGTAAGATCAGCTACATAAATACCTGTTCAATGGAGATGGAACCCATTCCTCCTCCTCTACCATCTGTGCTTTCAACACATTGAATTTTCCTAAAAGAAATTATATTGTCACAACTATTGTAAAACTATGACATATTGTAATGGTATCACATAGAGTTGACTCCACCTGAGGGCACAGGTGTAAAACAATTTGATCACGTTGGGCACCAGACCTGGAAAAAGGCAGTCATGATACTACCAGCTTGTCAGACTGAAAGGCTTATATGCATATGGGTCAGAACAATGCATCAGAGTGATAAATATTACAGCATCAACTTTGTAAGGTGTATCAATCCCCACTAGGGTTGTAACGGTATACCGGTATGGCGGTTTATTGTGATATTGACATGTACGATTATCATATCATGCACATTTGCCTATCCGCGGTTTGGAAAAAAAAAAAAGAAACCAGATCTCACCTGCGCTGCTGTGTATATGCAACTTCTTTCCGCTTTACTGCTTAGACTCCACCCATAAATGCACAGCGGCGAAAATGTCCGATAGTGGCTGCAAATTCTAATCTCTATTTCCCGCCGAAAAAAAAATTAAAATCTGCAGTATGGGAATATTTTGGGTATCCGAAAAATGATCGTGGGGTGGATATCCAGTTTGCAAGAAATGTGGACGAACAGTGGCCGCAAAAGGAGGAAATACGTCGAACATGTTCTCCCATATTCGCGAACACCATCCCTCCGTGAAGATAAAGGTAAGTTCCATTTATAACTTAAAGCCGTATTATTTCTGTGATGCAGAGGGAATCCCGGAATCCAGTCATGTAATTGGAGTCAATTACAGTATAATTCAGATGCCACGTAAAATGTCCGATTTGATAGATAGATGGATGAATAAATCAAAATATAGCTGTGCAGCAAATTAAATCGCGATGTGCGTCTGTGAATATACAGCGCAAAAAGGCTGCCGCTTGCTCATTAACCAACTACCCCCCCCCCCCCCCCCACACACACACACACACACACACACACACACACACACACACACACAGCGGCACAGATGATTATTTTGTCCTCCAGGTTCGTGTGCCGCCCCCCATAGAATCCCTCCCGGCGCCCTCCCAACTTCATCCCTTATCGTCTCCGCTCGCCCATCCTCTAGAAAAACGCTTTATTTAGATTATTTTTGTTTTCCTCCAAGTTCGTGTGCCGCCCCCCACGTGACATGAAAAAGTGCCGCCCCGGGCGGCTGCCCCGTTCGCCCATGCCTAAAACCGCCACTGCATGATGGTCATGGTTTTTAAAGCGTCTGCTGTCTCATTCACTATGTGAAGACGTGAACACATGAACATATCCAGAGCTACTCTCAAGAGAACACTTAATGATCATTTTATAATTTTATTTAAAAGAATAATCATCAAATACACTAACTGAAAACTCATAGGTGTTTAGTACAAGTGGACACATTCTCTCACCTCAGCGGTCAAGATTGAGCCCTGAAAATCTCAACATGCTTACATTTCTTCATCATAATCTGACCTGAAAAAAAGCAAAGAAATGCATGCTGCTATGATAATCTCAGGAAAATATTAACAAACATGACCCTGCACATATTGCTCTCCCATATATGCTGTTAAAGAGGAAGGACAGTTTGATTTATTCTTGTCTAATATAAAGAGAAATAACTTATTCCTTATTTTGTTCAAATGGGAGATGCGCAGCTTTATTTTATTTATTTTTCCCCCAAAAGTTAGACTCATACTTCCATAAGTTTTTTTTATTTTCATTAAAAAAAAGTTTGTTACAATAAACCATGTTCATCCAAATACCATATCTCTTTTTATTCATTTAAGGGTCATTGTAGCTGATGATTATACTAATAATAATGATAGTTTAATACCGTATACCACGAAACCGTGATATTTTCTGAGACGATTATCATACCGTGAAAATCTCATACCGTTACAACCCTAATCCCCACCTTCAGATCAGATCACTAAGACCAATTAATCTGACTCCATTAAATTATGCTGCTGTTTGTAATAGGGTCAGTGGTGGCCTAATGGATAGGGAAGTGCACTTGTAATCGAAAGGTGCCACTGAAGTACCCTGAGCAAGGTACCACCCCCAAGCACTGCTCTCCTCTGCAATGTCATGGTGTCATATAGGTTAAATGCAGAGTACACATTTTGTTGTTGTGCACTGTGTGCTGTGGTGTGTCAATGACAACTAATCACTTCACTTATATGCCATGCACTACGAGGCATCACAGAAAATATTTAAAAAGTATGACACAAAAGGAATTGTATTACTGATTAATGAATAGTTTGTTTCCAAGTTATAAATAATATAATAACCGATACATTAGATGTTAAAAGTTATAACACCCATAAACAATGACAACTGTATTACATGAAATGGTTGCCAATTGTTAAATGGTTTCCAAATTTGCGACTAAGAGAGCCCATGCGGCAATCAATCAAATGAGTCAATCAATATATAAACAAACAAACAAATACGGAGGAACAAAACATAAAACATGCACCTCTGAGTCTCTGATTTCCGATCGGGCACTTGTGTGCTCCAGATGTGGTAGTCCCCAGCAGTCATCACTGCACACTGGTAGATCTCCTGTCATACATATCAGACCATGCATGAAAATATTAACCAAATAAGTGTTTCACCACATTTCTGTGATACTGAGCCATCTTATGAAGCATATAACACTTTCTTAGGGTGGCTGAAGGTTGGTATACATTTAGCTGCAGATCAAGTACCCACTGCAAACATACATAAGTATACATATTCTAAAAAACATGGATGTGTTAAGGTTTTTATTAAGTTGTACAACCAGGCCCTCAAAAAATATATATTGTCTTCATACCAGGGGATGCTGCAGTTGTCATACCATGAGCTGGTGCTGCTGTTGTTGTTTGTGCTTGTTCGGCTGGTGCTTCAGCTGGTGCTGCAAAAAAGCACATTTTAAACCAAATGATTTAGAATGAGTTAAATCGGTTGTACTGCATGCATTTCTCATCAACGCTATGCTGTCTAGCATTTCTGACAGATTTGTAAGTTATAGCTTTATGATCTTTCAAATTGCAAAATAAACATGAGGAATCACCTACAATTAAAAGACAAATATAACTTCACGGCACCGGACAGCAAAATTACATAAACATGACATAAACATGACATTACCACTAATAATTTAGAATGAGGGTGGAATACATACCCAAAACTGTCTGACCATTGGAATTTAACTGTATGTCCACTCCTTTGCCCAATCTCTTCTTCATGCTTTCTATGGTTCTTGAATTTCTAGCATTGTTGTAGTGACACAAAATATTTCGCATCAAAAAGACATGCGATGAGGGAGTCATCATGTTGAGAAAATGATTGTTTTTCCTCATTCCAGCAAAGAGCTGTTCAGCACACGGGCTGTTGATCCAACCACGTAACTCTGGGACCAGTTCCACCTTTCGCAAGACATCCCTGGCATCTTTTGAGTTTGCCTCATGAAATCTATCATAAAGAGCATAATGCTCAGACGATCCAGTTATAGGGTGGCCATTTTCATCAGGAACTGGCTTCTTGGTGACTAGCCATGGCAAGCTCACTTTTATCTGTCCAGTAGTGGCACATCTGATGTTATCTTCAGTAGGCTCAAGTAACCTACCCCCATGAGGTTTGAAGGGTAATGATTCTGGATCTCTTAGGTTGGTATGTGTTGCCAACCCTCTCGCAAAATCATATAATACAATGTTTGGAAAATGTTTCATCGACAATAAAAGGTCAGCAAAGTCCCGGGGGCTCTCAGCCCTTATGTTGAACTTAACACCATACACCACAGCACAAGGACAGGTGACCACAGCCCATCCACCTGTTTAAGGAAACTGTAAATCAGAGTGCAACCATTCCAAGTAATGAAACTAAGAACTGTCTGTAAAAACGGTCTCTCAGTAATAGAACACAACTTACCAGAAGCTCCCCAGATCTGTGAAAACACCTTATCATAACTCGCTCTGTTCTTCATTTCTTGTTGAAGTCTCGTTACCAGGTCCATCCGTGAGCCTTTGGGGTCTATGCCACACTGTCGGCACAGAGCACGCACAGCTTCCATCTATAATGAACATTAGTATAGTTGGTCTGGCGTGGTTCAAAAACACACATCTTTGACAAAACTGACAAAAATTGACTTAAGTTCAGTACCTTGAGCTTAAGAAGTTCATCAGTCAGTCGGTCCTCTGTGAGGTTAAACTCAGATTCCTCCTTTGCACTACAAGCAGAATACACTTCTTTGTATTCAGTGTTGAGTACAACATCCCTATCTCTTGTGTGAGGACCAATCCACGGAGCCCAACTATGGTAACTGGGATGGACGACAAATGGGTTTGACTTGTTGCCTTTAAATGATGTTAGAAAATATTATTAACATAACAGTACATTATTCCACGATAAACAAAGTAAATGCTAGAATACTGTCATCCCACCTAGAACATTGTGCGGACTGTACTTACTTGGGACCAACCCACGGCTGATCATTTCAAGGGAAACCATCTCCCAGAAATTTTCAACACTTACCTTTCCATCAAAAGTCTGAGATGGTTCCTCAATGCTGCTCACTAAGGAAAGCAAGACTTAAGTAAGCATGTTCCAAACAGTCATAGCTGGATATGTGGTGCTTGAAACAATGTAAGACTAAGAAAATGAATAAATGTGTTCACTTACCAGGCATGCTAAAAACGCCCTTCTCATGAAGGTCCATCACAACAGATACTGGATGATAACCACACGATACACAAGCATATGTGTAACCGAGGTCTGACAGTGCTTCAAAGCTTAAATAAGCCTGCAGGACCCTTTCCCTGGATGGATAGGTTTTACCAGAGGTCTTCTCCAACACATCCATGGCACTCCCTACTGCCTGATGAGTCTGTGAAATTGATGTATGACATTTAAAGGCTTTACAATATATTATTTTGATAAAGTATTCGTAATTGTTTTAAATGATTAAAACAACAGAACATGGTTCCTACCTGAAGTGTATTGCGTAGAAAATGGCACATGTATATGGACAGAAGTGTGTGGTCATCGAAATTGTGGACACCATCAGTCCACTCCTGGTATCGATATGCCATACCACACCTGTAGCACCATTTTCTGTACACTGAAATTCCTAATGGACACAAGCACCAGTAAATGTTACACATTTATCTTTCACCATTTTACACTGTGACATGTCTCTATACTTTGCACAGTACTAAAAGCCAGTGTATGAAATTCTCTCAGTAAGCATACAAGTGTGAATTGCTGGGAAGGAGGCTAAGCTGCTGATAGTGGAAGTCATGGCTACACTGACATTTACAGTACATGTAGTGAGTAATGAAATGTTAAAATATCGATAATAAATATTTAAATAAAGAGAGAACATACCTTCTATGACATCAGTGATTGTTAGGATTTTAGCCTTAGATGTAATCAGCACAGGTTCGCTTAGAGGAGTGGGCTCTAAACATTCTGAGCAAAAGGTTTCTGATGGTATGAAGTGCACAGGGAAATGAATGGTCTTGACCACGTCTGAGGGGAAAATCGCAGGCAGTTTCTTCTTATGAAAAATGTATTGAACCATCCGCGACAGATTTTTGCCTTCAGGTGAGTATGGAGCTCCTTCTTCTAGGTCAAAACTTTCCATGTCAATTGGAAAATGTTCTGTGATGTTCTCCTCCACACTTCTGGTTTTTCTGAAGAGTGCCTGGTCTGTTTCAAATAAATGCCACTTGGCAACATATTTAGGTATGCATGACTGCCTTGGGTTCGCGCAAGGACAATGCCATGAAATGATTTTAGAATTGTACCTTACCACCACTCTGCCAAGCCGGCTGTAATAGGAGATAGTTGACTCGTATACAGAAATGTGCTTTTTGTAGGGGGGTCCACACACAGTCACCAGACAGGACAACGGGACTCCTGCATCATTTGCTTCTCTCTGACGTACCAAACACCTTTCCTTTTTGTCTTCCCCAAACCACTTGTCATGTACCATCACCTGCAAAACATCCTCTGTAAGTGATGGAGTGTCCATTCTGGCTGGAGGGCAGTACACGAGGGACTGAATGTGGTGGCACTCAAATGGACGAAGGTTTGACCTCTCTGCAAACTCTGCATTAATTCTGCAGATATCCAGCTCACACATTGTTTTTTGTTCAGGACCCCATGTCCTTTTAATGACACGTACTGGTGTGCTGGGTGCTATAAAAGACTTTGCTACTGCAAACACTCCATTTGTGTAATCAACACACTGAGCACTGAGGTGGTTCTGTGCCGTAATGTCCATTTTGATGGGAGTGTGACGTCTTCGAAGATGTATCCGTAGGTTCCGTCTATTAAGGATTAGGCCACAGCTAGTACACTTCACTGTTTTCTGCTTTCTTTGGGTGAGAGGGTGGTAGTGCTGGTGCTGCTGAGGAGCCAGGATCAGAGGAACATGAAGAAAGTGAGGGGTGGAGGATGGGGACTGGGGGAGGGGGACATGCAGCTTCAGAAGCAGTAAAGGAGGGAGCAGGAGAGGCGGGAGGTGACTGATGCGCTTCCGTTGTGGTTGGCTTGGTTTCACTGATGCATTGGGATACATGATGTTTAAACTGGTCTTTGCGTATTATTGTTTGGCTGCAATAAAGACAATGAAAGTGTCCTGTGGGTCTGCAATAATTGTTGCATTTGCTGATGAAGAAACCTGCAAGACGGCAACATGAAGACCAAAGCTATCAACAGAAAAGAAAGGTATACACAGAACGGGACTGGGGGAGTGAGGTCAGGAGTAGCTGATCAGAAAGTTACAGTGTCAAACAAAACACAAACATAGGTAAATTAGCTTACCAATATTCACATGACTTCAGGGACTCCCACTAAGGAACTCCACATCATTTTGTCTATCTTGATTGTAAGAAGTGCATTCTACATTTAAGCATGTGTATGTTTTAAAACCACCAAAATCAATAGACCAATAAACATCATTAGGAATTACCTCTATGCTGTACTGCATGTCTCACGTGGCTCTGAATGTGTGTTGTAAATTTGAATTGTTGGTCAGTTGCATAAGTGCAGCATGGGCATCTGAACACACCGTCTAGGCAAAACCTTGTTGCATCAGGACTGGCCTGTAAATGCGTTGGATGCTTTAAAACATAAACAATAAAACATTGTGTAAACTTACTGTTACTCTGAGGTGCACGCTCATTCTAACAACATAACATGCATGCAGAAGTAATGCAGCTTGTAAGGTTATCAGGCTGTGATATCGATAAAATATCTTATAGAGCATTCATATCATCAGCATTAACTTGAGTATCCTGAGCATCATAATATAGCCTAAACATCTGCATAATTAACAATCATAATATACTATTTTTACATAAATACCATTGAGGTTGTTGGTGTAATTTAATAATATATCGGTCACATACTCCATAACTCTTAATAAAACAATTCGGTCATCATAATCAGAAAAACTCAAAAGCACCTGTCGTAGTCTGTTTTCTACATATGCATTTGTGATAAATATTTTGCAATATTGTCATATAATTTTTAGGACATAAGGCCCAGACCTGCGGTCCCTGAAACAAAAGAGAAACAACCTAGCAGCAAAACGTACCGTCTGCGTTTTCTAGTGTTACGCCCTAAAACAAAACATATATACATGATTTATTTATTCAAATTTCATTTTAGTCTATTCAATGTGTTACCCTTCTCATGTTCTGAATCTAAGGGCATTTCAAGTCCGGAAATTTTAACTAGAGACACAATATTTAAGTAGAGGCATACCCAAGCGAAACAAGAGAAAGTGTGAAACAAGCACAACTACTTTAGCCCAAGTTTTTAAAAATGAGAAAAAGCCGTAATCAGTTTAACAGTTTTATTTCAATGTCAAAGAGAAAAAAAAACACTTCACCAAAGGCGAAGATCCATCCATAGCGGCTCTGGGTCCCGTCAGTGTAGCACAAAGCTAGCGTGATCTAGGCTGCCATTATCCAAGGAGCAGGGCCAGGCGCGTGCCACCCGTTTGAACAATGCGGGCGAAATAACTGCCTTATGGGATGCGAAGCTTGCGCATGCGCAGTGACGCAGACGCGCCTTTCAAAATGGCGGCGGCAGCAACACACGCGAAAGATCGATCTCCTGTATTTTCTTAGTTTTATTCTAAACAAGATGCCCCGATTTCATTTAAATAGGGAGTCATCATGTTGAGAAAATGATTGTTTTTCCTCATTCCAGCAAAGAGCTGTTCAGCACACGGGCTGTTGATCCAACCACGTAACTCTGGGACCAGTTCCACCTTTCGCAAGACATCCCTGGCATCTTTTGAGTTTGCCTCATGAAATCTATCATAAAGAGCATAATGCTCAGACGATCCAGTTATAGGGTGGCCATTTTCATCAGGAACTGGCTTCTTGGTGACTAGCCATGGCAAGCTCACTTTTATCTGTCCAGTAGTGGCACATCTGATGTTATCTTCAGTAGGCTCAAGTAACCTACCCCCATG
Source organism: Paramormyrops kingsleyae (assembly GCF_048594095.1). Taxonomy (NCBI): domain Eukaryota; kingdom Metazoa; phylum Chordata; class Actinopteri; order Osteoglossiformes; family Mormyridae; genus Paramormyrops; species Paramormyrops kingsleyae. The sequence goes on along the minus strand of NC_132802.1, from coordinate 41,435,202 downwards.
AGGTTTGAAGGGTAATGATTCTGGATCTCTTAGGTTGGTATGTGTTGCCAACCCTCTCGCAAAATCATATAATACAATGTTTGGAAAATGTTTCATCGACAATAAAAGGTCAGCAAAGTCCCGGGGGCTCTCAGCCCTTATGTTGAACTTAACACCATACACCACAGCACAAGGACGGGTGACCACAGCCCATCCACCTGTTTAAGGAAACTGTAAATCAGAGTGCAACCATTCCAAGTAATGAAACTAAGAACTGTCTGTAAAAACGGTCTCTCAGTAATAGAACACAACTTACCAGAAGCTCCCCAGATCTGTGAAAACACCTTATCATAACTCGCTCTGTTCTTCATTTCTTGTTGAAGTCTCGTTACCAGGTCCATCCGTGAGCCTTTGGGGTCTATGCCACACTGTCGGCACAGAGCACGCACAGCTTCCATCTATAATGAACATTAGTATAGTTGGTCTGGCGTGGTTCAAAAACACACATCTTTGACAAAACTGACAAAAATTGACTTAAGTTCAGTACCTTGAGCTTAAGAAGTTCATCAGTCAGTCGGTCCTCTGTGAGGTTAAACTCAGATTCCTCCTTTGCACTACAAGCAGAATACACTTCTTTGTATTCAGTGTTGAGTACAACATCCCTATCTCTTGTGTGAGGACCAATCCACGGAGCCCAACTATGGTAACTGGGATGGACGACAAATGGGTTTGACTTGTTGCCTTTAAATGATGTTAGAAAATATTATTAACATAACAGTACATTATTCCACGATAAACAAAGTAAATGCTAGAATACTGTCATCCCACCTAGAACATTGTGCGGACTGTACTTACTTGGGACCAACCCACGGCTGATCATTTCAAGGGAAACCATCTCCCAGAAATTTTCAACACTTACCTTTCCATCAAAAGTCTGAGATGGTTCCTCAATGCTGCTCACTAAGGAAAGCAAGACTTAAGTAAGCATGTTCCAAACAGTCATAGCTGGATATGTGGTGCTTGAAACAATGTAAGACTAAGAAAATGAATAAATGTGTTCACTTACCAGGCATGCTAAAAACGCCCTTCTCATGAAGGTCCATCACAACAGATACTGGATGATAACCACACGATACACAAGCATATGTGTAACCGAGGTCTGACAGTGCTTCAAAGCTTAAATAAGCCTGCAGGACCCTTTCCCTGGATGGATAGGTTTTACCAGAGGTCTTCTCCAACACATCCATGGCACTCCCTACTGCCTGATGAGTCTGTGAAATTGATGTATGACATTTAAAGGCTTTACAATATATTATTTTGATAAAGTATTCGTAATTGTTTTAAATGATTAAAACAACAGAACATGGTTCCTACCTGAAGTGTATTGCGTAGAAAATGGCACATGTATATGGACAGAAGTGTGTGGTCATCGAAATTGTGGACACCATCAGTCCACTCCTGGTATCGATATGCCATACCACACCTGTAGCACCATTTTCTGTACACTGAAATTCCTAATGGACACAAGCACCAGTAAATGTTACACATTTATCTTTCACCATTTTACACTGTGACATGTCTCTATACTTTGCACAGTACTAAAAGCCAGTGTATGAAATTATCTCAGTAAGCATACAAGTGTGAATTGCTGGGAAGGAGGCTAAGCTGCTGATAGTGGAAGTCATGGCTACACTGACATTTACAGTACATGTAGTGAGTAATGAAATGTTAAAATATCGATAATAAATATTTAAATAAAGAGAGAACATACCTTCTATGACATCAGTGATTGTTAGGATTTTAGCCTTAGATGTAATCAGCACAGGTTCGCTTAGAGGAGTGGGCTCTAAACATTCTGAGCAAAAGGTTTCTGATGGTATGAAGTGCACAGGGAAATGAATGGTCTTGACCACGTCTGAGGGGAAAATCGCAGGCAGTTTCTTCTTATGAAAAATGTATTGAACCATCCGCGACAGATTTTTGCCTTCAGGTGAGTATGGAGCTCCTTCTTCTAGGTCAAAACTTTCCATGTCAATTGGAAAATGTTCTGTGATGTTCTCCTCCACACTTCTGGTTTTTCTGAAGAGTGCCTGGTCTGTTTCAAATAAATGCCACTTGGCAACATATTTAGGTATGCATGACTGCCTTGGGTTCGCGCAAGGACAATGCCATGAAATGATTTTAGAATTGTACCTTACCACCACTCTGCCAAGCCGGCTGTAATAGGAGATAGTTGACTCGTATACAGAAATGTGCTTTTTGTAGGGGGGTCCACACACAGTCACCAGACAGGACAACGGGACTCCTGCATCATTTGCTTCTCTCTGACGTACCAAACACCTTTCCTTTTTGTCTTCCCCAAACCACTTGTCATGTACCATCACCTGCAAAACATCCTCTGTAAGTGATGGAGTGTCCATTCTGGCTGGAGGGCAGTACACGAGGGACTGAATGTGGTGGCACTCAAATGGACGAAGGTTTGACCTCTCTGCAAACTCTGCATTAATTCTGCAGATATCCAGCTCACACATTGTTTTTTGTTCAGGACCCCATGTCCTTTTAATGACACGTACTGGTGTGCTGGGTGCTATAAAAGACTTTGCTACTGCAAACACTCCATTTGTGTAATCAACACACTGAGCACTGAGGTGGTTCTGTGCCGTAATGTCCATTTTGATGGGAGTGTGACGTCTTCGAAGATGTATCCGTAGGTTCCGTCTATTAAGGATTAGGCCACAGCTAGTACACTTCACTGTTTTCTGCTTTCTTTGGGTGAGAGGGTGGTAGTGCTGGTGCTGCTGAGGAGCCAGGATCAGAGGAACATGAAGAAAGTGAGGGGTGGAGGATGGGGACTGGGGGAGGGGGACATGCAGCTTCAGAAGCAGTAAAGGAGGGAGCAGGAGAGGCGGGAGGTGACTGATGCGCTTCCGTTGTGGTTGGCTTGGTTTCACTGATGCATTGGGATACATGATGTTTAAACTGGTCTTTGCGTATTATTGTTTGGCTGCAATAAAGACAATGAAAGTGTCCTGTGGGTCTGCAATAATTGTTGCATTTGCTGATGAAGAAACCTGCAAGACGGCAACATGAAGACCAAAGCTATCAACAGAAAAGAAAGGTATACACAGAACGGGACTGGGGGAGTGAGGTCAGGAGTAGCTGATCAGAAAGTTACAGTGTCAAACAAAACACAAACATAGGTAAATTAGCTTACCAATATTCACATGACTTCAGGGACTCCCACTAAGGAACTCCACATCATTTTGTCTATCTTGATTGTAAGAAGTGCATTCTACATTTAAGCATGTGTATGTTTTAAAACCACCAAAATCAATAGACCAATAAACATCATTAGGAATTACCTCTATGCTGTACTGCATGTCTCACGTGGCTCTGAATGTGTGTTGTAAATTTGAATTGTTGGTCAGTTGCATAAGTGCAGCATGGGCATCTGAACACACCGTCTAGGCAAAACCATGTTGCATCAGGACTGGCCTGTAAATGCGTTGGATGCTTTAAAACATAAACAATAAAACATTGTGTAAACTTACTGTTACTCTGAGGTGCACGCTCATTCTAACAACATAACATGCATGCAGAAGTAATGCAGCTTGTAAGGTTATCAGGCTGTGATATCGATAAAATATCTTATAGAGCATTCATATCATCAGCATTAACTTGAGTATCCTGAGCATCATAATATAGCCTAAACATCTGCATAATTAACAATCATAATATACTATTTTTACATAAATACCATTGAGGTTGTTGGTGTAATTTAATAATATATCGGTCACATACTCCATAACTCTTAATAAAACAATTCGGTCATCATAATCAGAAAAACTCAAAAGCACCTGTCGTAGTCTGTTTTCTACATATGCATTTGTGATAAATATTTTGCAATATTGTCATATAATTTTTAGGACATAAGGCCCAGACCTGCGGTCCCTGAAACAAAAGAGAAACAACCTAGCAGCAAAACGTACCGTCTGCGTTTTCTAGTGTTACGCCCTAAAACAAAACATATATACATGATTTATTTATTCAAATTTCATTTTAGTCTATTCAATGTGTTACCCTTCTCATGTTCTGAATCTAAGGGCATTTCAAGTCCGGAAATTTTAACTAGAGACACAATATTTAAGTAGAGGCATACCCAAGCGAAACAAGAGAAAGTGTGAAACAAGCACAACTACTTTAGCCCAAGTTTTTAAAAATGAGAAAAAGCCGTAATCAGTTTAACAGTTTTATTTCAATGTCAAAGAGAAAAAAAAACACTTCACCAAAGGCGAAGATCCATCCATAGCGGCTCTGGGTCCCGTCAGTGTAGCACAAAGCTAGCGTGATCTAGGCTGCCATTATCCAAGGAGCAGGGCCAGGCGCGTGCCACCCGTTTGAACAATGCGGGCGAAATAACTGCCTTATGGGATGCGAAGCTTGCGCATGCGCAGTGACGCAGACGCGCCTTTCAAAATGGCGGCGGCAGCAACACACGCGAAAGATCGATCTCCTGTATTTTCTTAGTTTTATTCTAAACAAGATGCCCCGATTTCATTTAAATAGGGAGTCATCATGTTGAGAAAATGATTGTTTTTCCTCATTCCAGCAAAGAGCTGTTCAGCACACGGGCTGTTGATCCAACCACGTAACTCTGGGACCAGTTCCACCTTTCGCAAGACATCCCTGGCATCTTTTGAGTTTGCCTCATGAAATCTATCATAAAGAGCATAATGCTCAGACGATCCAGTTATAGGGTGGCCATTTTCATCAGGAACTGGCTTCTTGGTGACTAGCCATGGCAAGCTCACTTTTATCTGTCCAGTAGTGGCACATCTGATGTTATCTTCAGTAGGCTCAAGTAACCTACCCCCATGAGGTTTGAAGGGTAATGATTCTGGATCTCTTAGGTTGGTATGTGTTGCCAACCCTCTCGCAAAATCATATAATACAATGTTTGGAAAATGTTTCATCGACAATAAAAGGTCAGCAAAGTCCCGGGGGCTCTCAGCCCTTATGTTGAACTTAACACCATACACCACAGCACAAGGACAGGTGACCACAGCCCATCCACCTGTTTAAGGAAACTGTAAATCAGAGTGCAACCATTCCAAGTAATGAAACTAAGAACTGTCTGTAAAAACGGTCTCTCAGTAATAGAACACAACTTACCAGAAGCTCCCCAGATCTGTGAAAACACCTTATCATAGCTCGCTCTGTTCTTCATTTCTTGTTGAAGTCTCGTTACCAGGTCCATCCGTGAGCCTTTGGGGTCTATGCCACACTGTCGGCACAGAGCACGCACAGCTTCCATCTATAATGAACATTAGTATAGTTGGTCTGGCGTGGTTCAAAAACACACATCTTTGACAAAACTGACAAAAATTGACTTAAGTTCAGTACCTTGAGCTTAAGAAGTTCATCAGTCAGTCGGTCCTCTGTGAGGTTAAACTCAGATTCCTCCTTTGCACTACAAGCAGAATACACTTCTTTGTATTCAGTGTTGAGTACAACATCCCTATCTCTTGTGTGAGGACCAATCCACGGAGCCCAACTATGGTAACTGGGATGGACGACAAATGGGTTTGACTTGTTGCCTTTAAATGATGTTAGAAAATATTATTAACATAACAGTACATTATTCCACGATAAACAAAGTAAATGCTAGAATACTGTCATCCCACCTAGAACATTTTGCGGACTGTACTTACTTGGGACCAACCCACGGCTGATCATTTCAAGGGAAACCATCTCCCAGAAATTTTCAACACTTACCTTTCCATCAAAAGTCTGAGATGGTTCCTCAATGCTGCTCACTAAGGAAAGCAAGACTTAAGTAAGCATGTTCCAAACAGTCATAGCTGGATATGTGGTGCTTGAAACAATGTAAGACTAAGAAAATGAATAAATGTGTTCACTTACCAGGCATGCTAAAAACGCCCTTCTCATGAAGGTCCATCACAACAGATACTGGATGATAACCACACGATACACAAGCATATGTGTAACCGAGGTCTGACAGTGCTTCAAAGCTTAAATAAGCCTGCAGGACCCTTTCCCTGGATGGATAGGTTTTACCAGAGGTCTTCTCCAACACATCCATGGCACTCCCTACTGCCTGATGAGTCTGTGAAATTGATGTATGACATTTAAAGGCTTTACAATATATTATTTTGATAAAGTATTCGTAATTGTTTTAAATGATTAAAACAACAGAACATGGTTCCTACCTGAAGTGTATTGCGTAGAAAATGGCACATGTATATGGACAGAAGTGTGTGGTCATCGAAATTGTGGACACCATCAGTCCACTCCTGGTATCGATATGCCATACCACACCTGTAGCACCATTTTCTGTACACTGAAATTCCTAATGGACACAAGCACCAGTAAATGTTACACATTTATCTTTCACCATTTTACACTGTGACATGTCTCTATACTTTGCACAGTACTAAAAGCCAGTGTATGAAATTATCTCAGTAAGCATACAAGTGTGAATTGCTGGGAAGGAGGCTAAGCTGCTGATAGTGGAAGTCATGGCTACACTGACATTTACAGTACATGTAGTGAGTAATGAAATGTTAAAATATCGATAATAAATATTTAAATAAAGAGAGAACATACCTTCTATGACATCAGTGATTGTTAGGATTTTAGCCTTAGATGTAATCAGCACAGGTTCGCTTAGAGGAGTGGGCTCTAAACATTCTGAGCAAAAGGTTTCTGATGGTATGAAGTGCACAGGGAAATGAATGGTCTTGACCACGTCTGAGGGGAAAATCGCAGGCAGTTTCTTCTTATGAAAAATGTATTGAACCATCCGCGACAGATTTTTGCCTTCAGGTGAGTATGGAGCTCCTTCTTCTAGGTCAAAACTTTCCATGTCAATTGGAAAATGTTCTGTGATGTTCTCCTCCACACTTCTGGTTTTTCTGAAGAGTGCCTGGTCTGTTTCAAATAAATGCCACTTGGCAACATATTTAGGTATGCATGACTGCCTTGGGTTCGCGCAAGGACAATGCCATGAAATGATTTTAGAATTGTACCTTACCACCACTCTGCTAAGCCGGCTGTAATAGGAGATAGTTGACTCGTATACAGAAATGTGCTTTTTGTAGGGGGGTCCACACACAGTCACCAGACAGGACAACGGGACTCCTGCATCATTTGCTTCTCTCTGACGTACCAAACACCTTTCCTTTTTGTCTTCCCCAAACCACTTGTCATGTACCATCACCTGCAAAACATCCTCTGTAAGTGATGGAGTGTCCATTCTGGCTGGAGGGCAGTACACGAGGGACTGAATGTGGTGGCACTCAAATGGACGAAGGTTTGACCTCTCTGCAAACTCTGCATTAATTCTGCAGATATCCAGCTCACACATTGTTTTTTGTTCAGGACCCCATGTCCTTTTAATGACACGTACTGGTGTGCTGGGTGCTATAAAAGACTTTGCTACTGCAAACACTCCATTTGTGTAATCAACACACTGAGCACTGAGGTGGTTCTGTGCCGTAATGTCCATTTTGATGGGAGTGTGACGTCTTCGAAGATGTATCCGTAGGTTCCGTCTATTAAGGATTAGGCCACAGCTAGTACACTTCACTGTTTTCTGCTTTCTTTGGGTGAGAGGGTGGTAGTGCTGGTGCTGCTGAGGAGCCAGGATCAGAGGAACATGAAGAAAGTGAGGGGTGGAGGATGGGGACTGGGGGAGGGGGACATGCAGCTTCAGAAGCAGTAAAGGAGGGAGCAGGAGAGGCGGGAGGTGACTGATGCGCTTCCGTTGTGGTTGGCTTGGTTTCACTGATGCATTGGGATACATGATGTTTAAACTGGTCTTTGCGTATTATTGTTTGGCTGCAATAAAGACAATGAAAGTGTCCTGTGGGTCTGCAATAATTGTTGCATTTGCTGATGAAGAAACCTGCAAGACGGCAACATGAAGACCAAAGCTATCAACAGAAAAGAAAGGTATACACAGAACGGGACTGGGGGAGTGAGGTCAGGAGTAGCTGATCAGAAAGTTACAGTGTCAAACAAAACACAAACATAGGTAAATTAGCTTACCAATATTCACATGACTTCAGGGACTCCCACTAAGGAACTCCACATCATTTTGTCTATCTTGATTGTAAGAAGTGCATTCTACATTTAAGCATGTGTATGTTTTAAAACCACCAAAATCAATAAACCAATAAACATCATTAGGAATTACCTCTATGCTGTACTGCATGTCTCACGTGGCTCTGAATGTGTGTTGTAAATTTGAATTGTTGGTCAGTTGCATAAGTGCAGCATGGGCATCTGAACACACCGTCTAGGCAAAACCATGTTGCATCAGGACTGGCCTGTAAATGCGTTGGATGCTTTAAAACATAAACAATAAAACATTGTGTAAACTTACTGTTACTCTGAGGTGCACGCTCATTCTAACAACATAACATGCATGCAGAAGTAATGCAGCTTGTAAGGTTATCAGGCTGTGATATCGATAAAATATCTTATAGAGCATTCATATCATCAGCATTAACTTGAGTATCCTGAGCATCATAATATAGCCTAAACATCTGCATAATTAACAATCATAATATACTATTTTTACATAAATACCATTGAGGTTGTTGGTGTAATTTAATAATATATCGGTCACATACTCCATAACTCTTAATAAAACAATTCGGTCATCATAATCAGAAAAACTCAAAAGCACCTGTCGTAGTCTGTTTTCTACATATGCATTTGTGATAAATATTTTGCAATATTGTCATATAATTTTTAGGACATAAGGCCCAGACCTGCGGTCCCTGAAACAAAAGAGAAACAACCTAGCAGCAAAACGTACCGTCTGCGTTTTCTAGTGTTACGCCCTAAAACAAAACATATATACATGATTTATTTATTCAAATTTCATTTTAGTCTATTCAATGTGTTACCCTTCTCATGTTCTGAATCTAAGGGCATTTCAAGTCCGGAAATTTTAACTAGAGACACAATATTTAAGTAGAGGCATACCCAAGCGAAACAAGAGAAAGTGTGAAACAAGCACAACTACTTTAGCCCAAGTTTTTAAAAATGAGAAAAAGCCGTAATCAGTTTAACAGTTTTATTTCAATGTCAAAGAGAAAAAAAAACACTTCACCAAAGGTGAAGATCCATCCATAGCGGCTCTGGGTCCCGTCAGTGTAGCACAAAGCTAGCGTGATCTAGGCTGCCATTATCCAAGGAGCAGGGCCAGGCGCGTGCCACCCGTTTGAACAATGCGGGCGAAATAACTGCCTTATGGGATGCGAAGCTTGCGCATGCGCAGTGACGCAGACGCGCCTTTCAAAATGGCGGCGGCAGCAACACACGCGAAAGATCGATCTCCTGTATTTTCTTAGTTTTATTCTAAACAAGATGCCCCGATTTCATTTAAATACATTTAATAGCTGTAGGAACTAGTGAGCGGTATCTAGCAACATGCTATGTTAGAATAATGCCATCAAACGTGTCTGTTAAGCATATCACAGCGGACATACACGGAGGAAACATGGGGTAGAATCAAACAGGCCACAGGCTTTGAGATAGGCTGGCTCCCCAAGCTATTGCCCCCATTTAGCCCGAATGTCATAGACCTCCCCCCCCCCCACATCCTGACAAAGATGTATTTAGTTGTATTTTGTTATCAGGGTGATCGTCCGTTCGCAGGCCACTTTGGCCATGTGGTGTAGTCATAAACCGTCGCGGATGTTTACCCGAAACCGGGGCATCAAACAAAGAATAAGGATTCCTTAGACAACCCATTTCAAAATATGGCAGCAACAAACGGAGTGCCCAGTTATTTCAAATAAACCATGACCTTTTTTTTAAAGTATTGAAGCACTTTTCTACCAATGTGAATAATAAACATTTTAGACAAAAAAAATCAACGAATAACGCTGGTAATTCGTTGTCAAAATGAGCGTACGGCATTAGCCCAGAAGAGGGGTGGCAATTTGCATATGTGAAAGCCTATGTGAATGAGACACAGGTCCAAAACTTTTAACTAGAGACACAATATTTAAGTAGAGGCATACCCAAGCGAAACAAGAGAAAGTGTGAAACAAGCACAACTACTTTAGCCCAAGTTTTTAAAAATGAGAAAAAGCCGTAATCAGTTTAACAGTTTTATTTCAATGTCAAAGAGAAAAAAAAACACTTCACCAAAGGCGAAGATCCATCCATAGCGGCTCTGGGTCCCGTCAGTGTAGCACAAAGCTAGCGTGATCTAGGCTGCCATTATCCAAGGAGCAGGGCCAGGCGCGTGCCACCCGTTTGAACAATGCGGGCGAAATAACTGCCTTATGGGATGCGAAGCTTGCGCATGCGCAGTGACGCAGACGCGCCTTTCAAAATGGCGGCGGCAGCAACACACGCGAAAGATCGATCTCCTGTATTTTCTTAGTTTTATTCTAAACAAGATGCCCCGATTTCATTTAAATACATTTAATAGCTGTAGGAACTAGTGAGCGGTATTTAGCAACATGCTATGTTAGAATAATGCCATCAAACGTGTCTGTTAAGCATATCACAGCGGACATACACGGAGGAAACATGGGGTAGAATCAAACATGCCACAGGCTTTGAGATAGGCTGGCTCCCCAAGCTATTGCCCCCATTTAGCCCGAATGTCATAGACCTCCCCCCCCCCCACATCCTGACAAAGATTTATTTAGTTGTATTTTGTTATCAGGGTGATCGTCCGTTCGCAGGCCACTTTGGCCATGTGGTGTAGTCATAAACCGTCGCGGATGTTTACCCGAAACCGGGGCATCAAACAAAGAATAAGGATTCCTTAGACAACCCATTTCAAAATATGGCAGCAACAAACGGAGTGCCCAGTTATTTCAAATAAACCATGACCTTTTTTTTAAAGTATTGAAGCACTTTTCTACCAATGTGAATAATAAACATTTTAGACAAAAAAAATCAACGAATAACGCTGGTAATTCGTTGTCAAAATGAGCGTACGGCATTAGCCCAGAAGAGGGGTGGCAATTTGCATATGTGAAAGCCTATGTGAATGAGACACAGGTCCAAAACTTTTAACTAGAGACACAATATTTAAGTAGAGGCATACCCAAGCGAAACAAGAGAAAGTGTGAAACAAGCACAACTACTTTAGCCCAAGTTTTTAAAAATGAGAAAAAGCCGTAATCAGTTTAACAGTTTTATTTCAATGTCAAAGAGAAAAAAAAACACTTCACCAAAGGCGAAGATCCATCCATAGCGACTCTGGGTCCCGTCAGCGTAGCACAAAGCTAGCGTGATCTAGGCTGCCATTATCCAAGGAGCAGGGCCAGGCGCGTGCCACCCGTTTGAACAATGCGGGCGAAATAACTGCCTTATGGGATGCGAAGCTTGCGCATGCGCAGTGACGCAGACGCGCCTTTCAAAATGGCGGCGGCAGCAACACACGCGAAAGATCGATCTCCTGTATTTTCTTAGTTTTATTCTAAACAAGATGCCCCGATTTCATTTAAATACATTTAATAGCTGTAGGAACTAGTGAGCGGTATTTAGCAACATGCTATGTTAGAATAATGCCATCAAACGTGTCTGTTAAGCATATCACAGCGGACATACACGGAGGAAACATGGGGTAGAATCAAACAGGCCACAGGCTTTGAGATAGGCTGGCTCCCCAAGCTATTGCCCCCATTTAGCCCGAATGTCATAGACCTCTCCCCCCCCCCCCCACATCCTGACAAAGATGTATTTAGTTGTATTTTGTTATCAGGGTGATCGTCCGTTCGCAGGCCACTTTGGCCATGTGGTGTAGTCATAAACCGTCGCGGATGTTTACCCGAAACCGGGCATCAAACAAAGAATAAGGATTCCTTAGACAACCCATTTCAAAATATGGCAGCAACAAACGGAGTGCCCAGTTATTTCAAATAAACCATGACCTTTTTTTAAAGTATTGAAGCACTTTTCTACCAATGTGAATAATAAACATTTTAGACAAAAAAAATCAACGAATAACGCTGGTAATTCGTTGTCAAAATGAGCGTACGGCATTAGCCCAGAAGAGGGGTGGCAATTTGCATATGTGAAAGCCTATGTGAATGAGACACAGGTCCAAAACTTTTAACTAGAGACACAATATTTAAGTAGAGGCATACCCAAGCGAAACAAGAGAAAGTGTGAAACAAGCACAACTACTTTAGCCCAAGTTTTTAAAAATGAGAAAAAGCCGTAATCAGTTTAACAGTTTTATTTCAATGTCAAAGAGAAAAAAAAACACTTCACCAAAGGCGAAGATCCATCCATAGCGGCTCTGGGTCCCGTCAGTGTAGCACAAAGCTAGCGTGATCTAGGCTGCCATTATCCAAGGAGCAGGGCCAGGCGCGTGCCACCCGTTTGAACAATGCGGGCGAAATAACTGCCTTATGGGATGCGAAGCTTGCGCATGCGCAGTGACGCAGACGCGCCTTTCAAAATGGCGGCGGCAGCAACACACGCGAAAGATCGATCTCCTGTATTTTCTTAGTTTTATTCTAAACAAGATGCCCCGATTTCATTTAAATACATTTAATAGCTGTAGGAACTAGTGAGCGGTATTTAGCAACATGCTATGTTAGAATAATGCCATCAAACGTGTCTGTTAAGCATATCACAGCGGACATACACGGAGGAAACATGGGGTAGAATCAAACAGGCCACAGGCTTTGAGATAGGCTGGCTCCCCAAGCTATTGCCCCCATTTAGCCCGAATGTCATAGACCTGCCCCGCCCCACATCCTGACAAAGATGTATTTAGTTGTATTTTGTTATCAGGGTGATCGTCCGTTCGCAGGCCACTTTGGCCATGTGGTGTAGTCATAAACCGTCGCGGATGTTTACCCGAAACCGGGGCATCAAACAAAGAATAAGGATTCCTTAGACAACCCATTTCAAAATATGGCAGCAACAAACGGAGTGCCCAGTTATTTCAAATAAACCATGACCTTTTTTTAAAGTATTGAAGCACTTTTCTACCAATGTGAATAATAAACATTTTAGACAAAAAAAATCAACGAATAACGCTGGCAATTCGTTGTCAAAATGAGCGTAAGGCATTAGCCCAGAAGAGGGGTGGCAATTTGCATATGTGAAAGCCTATGTGAATGAGACACAGGTCCCAAACTTTTAACTAGAGACACAATATTTAAGTAGAGGCATACCCAAGCGAAACAAGAGAAAGTGTGAAACAAGCACAACTATTTTAGCGGTGAGGGTAAAATGCGGACCGTTTACAAACAGCGGATTCCGTGTTTAATAGTGTTGAGGCAATGTTTTCTAGCCATTTAAGAAAGGCAGCAAAGGTTTTTTTTTATACCTTTAAACATTAACAAAAACCGCTAATGTCTTTTCTTTAAAATTTTCAAGTCTATTTCTGTCTGGTTTTTCGCGATAAGTTGCGTGAACGCCTGAGTTAGTGTGTTTTTGGGGCTTGGATACACATCGAGGTCCTGACAGAAATAATTATGTCTGCTTTCACAAACCTAAAGTTAAACTTTAAAGCCCATCGGCGTGTGTGTGTGTGTGTGTGTGTGTGCTTGTGCACATGAGCACAAGCACATGGTTCAATGTAACTGTAGCAGCTTATTCCATTCATTCATTGTGCACATACACACATACACTCACCTAAAGGATTATTAGGAACACCATACTAATATGGTGTTTGACCCCCTTTCGCCTTCAGAACTGCCTTAATTCTACGTGGCATTGATTCAACAAGGTGCTGAAAGCATTCTTTAGAAATGTTGGCCCATATTGATAGGATAGCATCTTGCAGTTGATGGAGATTTGTGGGATGCACATCCAGGGCACGAAGCTCCCGTTCCACCACATCCCGAAGATGCTCTATTGGGTTGAGATCTGGTGACTGTTGGGGCCATTGTAGTACAGTGAACTCATTGTCATGTTCAAGAAATCAATTTGAAATGATTCGAGCTTTGTGACATGGTGCATTATCCTGCTGGAAGTAGCCATCAGAGGATGGGTACATGGTGGTCATAAAGGGATGGACATGGTCAGAAACAATGCTCAGGTAGGCCGTGGCATTTAAACGATGCCCAATTGGCACTAAGGGGCCTAAAGTGTGCCAAGAAAACATCCCCCACACCATTACACCACCACCAGCAGCCTGCACAGTGGTAACAAGGCATGATGGATCCATGTTCTCATTCTGTTTACGCCAAATTCTGACTCTACCATTTGAATGTCTCAACAGAAATCGAGACTCATCAGACCAGGCAACATTTTTCCAGTCTTCAACTGTCCAATTTTGGTGAGCTCGTGCAAATTGTAGCCTCTTTTTCCTATTTGTAGTGGAGATGAGTGGTACCCGGTGGGGTCTTCTGCTGTTGTAGCCCATCCGCCTCAAGGTTGTGCGTGTTGTGGCTTCACAAATGCTTTGCTGCATACCTCGGTTGTAACGAGTGGTTATTTCAGCCAAAGTTGCTCTTCTATCAGCTTGAATCAGTCGGACCATTCTCCTCTGACCTCTAGCATCAACAAGGCATTTTCGCCCAACGGGACTGCCGCATACTGGATGTTTTTCCCTTTGCACACCATTCTTTGTAAACCCTAGAAATGGTTGTGCGTGAAAATCCCAGTAACTGAGCAGATTGTGAAATACTCAGACCGGCCCGTCTGGCACCAACAACTATGCCACGCTCAAAATTGCTTAAATCACCTTTCTTTCCCATTCTGACATTCAGTTTGGAGTTCAGGAGATTGTCTTGACCAGGACCACACCCCTAAATGCATTGAAGCAACTGCCATGTGATTGGTTGATTAGATAATTGCATTAATGAGAAATTGAACAGGTGTTCCTAATAATCCTTTAGGTGAGCGTATATGCTATGTCTAGATCTCCTGGGGAAATCAAGAGTGTTGCCCACAAACATTGTTCAGCTTTTGGCCTAACATGGTCCTTGCGTGTTTTAAAGTTGCGTGAAGTGGAGTGAGGAGCATTCTGAACATCAAACTATTTTAAGATAAATTGTCTGTAACAGGAAATTTAGTTTCTCAATTTATTTCTTATATATTATTTTGTTAATTATTGAGTTCAAAGTTTTGTAGTAAATGGTGATATTGTCATCAATTTGGTGATAATGCGAGCCAAACATTTCTCGAAAATGACATTTGCATACAGTAAGTAAAACATTCTGAAATCATATTTCTATTTTATTCTGCTGCTGCTTACATGTTTACATCTCTGTCTCTCTCGCTCTCTCTCTCCAGGACAGTGAAAGTAGGACTATTTACCCTTGTTTATGTAGCTGTAGGATGGCCATAATATAGTTTCAATCCGATATCGATGTAATGCTTGTCTGTGATGATTGGTTAACATATTGATTGGTGTATTAATATAGCCGGAAAGTAATAAAACCCATTGCAATCAAGTATACAGTGCCTTATAAAAGTATTCAGTTATCATAATTTTACTCAATTACAAAGGATAGTTAAACGTTTTCCAAATGAGCATTTTATTGCATTTCCAAAGGCACTGTAACTTATTTCTGTGCCAACATTAAAATTAAATAAACTTATGATTTAATGTCGATATGAGATGACAAATTATTCACAAATGATACAGAGGTGCCACTCATTTCCACATACAGTAACTCATCACAATTGGGTGCCACTGTGCTTTTTAATGAAAAGCTGATAAAACTTAAAATGTGGTTCGGTCATGTGTGTAGTCTGTGTGTAGACAAGGAAACAGAGGCATAGTAGCTGTTATTTTTTTATTCCAAAGTCATCCAATTTGCTATTTTCCTTACATACCCACCCATTCACTCACTCACTCACTGACCCACCCACCCATTCACACACCCAAGTCTTCCGTAAGGTGTTTGCAGAACTCGCTGCAGAACCCAGGCTGTGTGAAGTTCCCCTCGTCTTCCACGCCCAATGTAGCCTATGGGACAATAAATAATAAGCAAGCATACTTAGTATCAAAACAGAGCAACAATGTTTTTCATTGCATACTTTCAAGAAAATATTCAGGACCTGACACACAATAAATTGTTCTGGTGACTTTCTTTTTGCAACCACTGACTTCAGCAACAATTGTCAACATTCTTACACAGTATGCATACCTGGTAAGCTGTTCTTATAAGTCTCTAGACAGTGCTGGCAGCATTCCAGGCGATACAATCGTCGGAATTGTGCTTGATAGGCCGCACTGTACAGTTTCCATGGGACTACACCTGTAGGTTTCAAATTTAAGAATGATTCATTAGAGTAAAATCCCTTGTTAATGGGAATACAAACATCCTAACTCAAAGGGTATTCAAATATCATAATATGTTTTATACCTACTGTCAAGCCACTGAAAATGCGCTCGGGCACGGAATGTTTCCCTTCCGACTAAGTCCCAAAAAAAGGTGACAAACAAGTGACAGCTTTAAAAAAGCTTTGTCACCCTCGAACAGGACTACTTCTAAAAGGATATCCTCCAGGACGTCGAGGGGGATCTGTGAAAGAAATCATACAAGCACGCAAATATTATTTTACAATAGTTCTGTAATATAACAAAAACAGACAAAAATAGCATGACTTCTACATTCCAACTCCAACTGCTTAAAATGAAGCTCATTGTTTTCACATTTTTGTAGGGTACAGCACAGTAAGCACAGAGAAAAAAAGAGAAAAACAGCAGGTTCAGCTGTAAGATCAGCTACATAAATACCTGTTCAATGGAGATGGAACCCATTCCTCCTCCTCTACCATCTGTGCTTTCAACACATTGAATTTTCCTAAAAGAAATTATATTGTCACAACTATTGTAAAACTATGACATATTGTAATGGTATCACATAGAGTTGACTCCACCTGAGGGCACAGGTGTAAAACAATTTGATCACGTTGGGCACCAGACCTGGAAAAAGGCAGTCATGATACTACCAGCTTGTCAGACTGAAAGGCTTATATGCATATGGGTCAGAACAATGCATCAGAGTGATAAATATTACAGCATCAACTTTGTAAGGTGTATCAATCCCCACTAGGGTTGTAACGGTATACCGGTATGGCGGTTTATTGTGATATTGACATGTACGATTATCATATCATGCACATTTGCCTATCCGCGGTTTGGAAAAAAAAAAAAGAAACCAGATCTCACCTGCGCTGCTGTGTATATGCAACTTCTTTCCGCTTTACTGCTTAGACTCCACCCATAAATGCACAGCGGCGAAAATGTCCGATAGTGGCTGCAAATTCTAATCTCTATTTCCTGCCGAAAAAAAAATTAAAATCTGCAGTATGGGAATATTTTGGGTATCCGAAAAATGATCGTGGGGTGGATATCCAGTTTGCAAGAAATGTGGACGAACAGTGGCCGCAAAAGGAGGAAATACGTCGAACATGTTCTCCCATATTCGCGAACACCATCCCTCCGTGAAGATAAAGGTAAGTTCCATTTATAACTTAAAGCCGTATTATTTCTGTGATGCAGAGGGAATCCCGGAATCCAGTCATGTAATTGGAGTCAATTACAGTATAATTCAGATGCCACGTAAAATGTCCGATTTGATAGATAGATGGATGAATAAATCAAAATATAGCTGTGCAGCAAATTAAATCGCGATGTGCGTCTGTGAATATACAGCGCAAAAAGGCTGCCGCTTGCTCATTAACCAACTACCCCCCCCCCCCCCCACACACACACACACACACACACACACACACACACACACACACACACACACACACAGCGGCACAGATGATTATTTTGTCCTCCAGGTTCGTGTGCCGCCCCCCATAGAATCCCTCCCGGCGCCCTCCCAACTTCATCCCTTATCGTCTCCGCTCGCCCATCCTCTAGAAAAACGCTTTATTTAGATTATTTTTGTTTTCCTCCAAGTTCGTGTGCCGCCCCCCACGTGACATGAAAAAGTGCCGCCCCGGGCGGCTGCCCCGTTCGCCCATGCCTAAAACCGCCACTGCATGATGGTCATGGTTTTTAAAGCGTCTGCTGTCTCATTCACTATGTGAAGACGTGAACACATGAACATATCCAGAGCTACTCTCAAGAGAACACTTAATGATCATTTTATAATTTTATTTAAAAGAATAATCATCAAATACACTAACTGAAAACTCATAGGTGTTTAGTACAAGTGGACACATTCTCTCACCTCAGCGGTCAAGATTGAGCCCTGAAAATCTCAACATGCTTACATTTCTTCATCATAATCTGACCTGAAAAAAAGCAAAGAAATGCATGCTGCTATGATAATCTCAGGAAAATATTAACAAACATGACCCTGCACATATTGCTCTCCCATATATGCTGTTAAAGAGGAAGGACAGTTTGATTTATTCTTGTCTAATATAAAGAGAAATAACTTATTCCTTATTTTGTTCAAATGGGAGATGCGCAGCTTTATTTTATTTATTTTTCCCCCAAAAGTTAGACTCATACTTCCATAAGTTTTTTTTATTTTCATTAAAAAAAAGTTTGTTACAATAAACCATGTTCATCCAAAAACCATATCTCTTTTTATTCATTTAAGGGTCATTGTAGCTGATGATTATACTAATAATAATGATAGTTTAATACCGTATACCACGAAACCGTGATATTTTCTGAGACGATTATCATACCGTGAAAATCTCATACCGTTACAACCCTAATCCCCACCTTCAGATCAGATCACTAAGACCAATTAATCTGACTCCATTAAATTATGCTGCTGTTTGTAATAGGGTCAGTGGTGGCCTAATGGATAGGGAAGTGCACTTGTAATCGAAAGGTGCCACTGAAGTACCCTGAGCAAGGTACCACCCCCAAGCACTGCTCTCCTCTGCAATGTCATGGTGTCATATAGGTTAAATGCAGAGTACACATTTTGTTGTTGTGCACTGTGTGCTGTGGTGTGTCAATGACAACTAATCACTTCACTTATATGCCATGCACTACGAGGCATCACAGAAAATATTTAAAAAGTATGACACAAAAGGAATTGTATTACTGATTAATGAATAGTTTGTTTCCAAGTTATAAATAATATAATAACCGATACATTAGATGTTAAAAGTTATAACACCCATAAACAATGACAACTGTATTACATGAAATGGTTGCCAATTGTTAAATGGTTTCCAAATTTGCGACTAAGAGAGCCCATGCGGCAATCAATCAAATGAGTCAATCAATATATAAACAAACAAACAAATACGGAGGAACAAAACATAAAACATGCACCTCTGAGTCTCTGATTTCCGATCGGGCACTTGTGTGCTCCAGATGTGGTAGTCCCCAGCAGTCATCACTGCACACTGGTAGATCTCCTGTCATACATATCAGACCATGCATGAAAATATTAACCAAATAAGTGTTTCACCACATTTCTGTGATACTGAGCCATCTTATGAAGCATATAACACTTTCTTAGGGTGGCTGAAGGTTGGTATACATTTAGCTGCAGATCAAGTACCCACTGCAAACATACATAAGTATACATATTCTAAAAAACATGGATGTGTTAAGGTTTTTATTAAGTTGTACAACCAGGCCCTCAAAAAATATATATTGTCTTCATACCAGGGGATGCTGCAGTTGTCATACCATGAGCTGGTGCTGCTGTTGTTGTTTGTGCTTGTTCGGCTGGTGCTTCAGCTGGTGCTGCAAAAAAGCACATTTTAAACCAAATGATTTAGAATGAGTTAAATCGGTTGTACTGCATGCATTTCTCATCAACGCTATGCTGTCTAGCATTTCTGACAGATTTGTAAGTTATAGCTTTATGATCTTTCAAATTGCAAAATAAACATGAGGAATCACCTACAATTAAAAGACAAATATAACTTCACGGCACCGGACAGCAAAATTACATAAACATGACATAAACATGACATTACCACTAATAATTTAGAATGAGGGTGGAATACATACCCAAAACTGTCTGACCATTGGAATTTAACTGTATGTCCACTCCTTTGCCCAATCTCTTCTTCATGCTTTCTATGGTTCTTGAATTTCTAGCATTGTTGTAGTGACACAAAATATTTCGCATCAAAAAGACATGCGATGAGGGAGTCATCATGTTGAGAAAATGATTGTTTTTCCTCATTCCAGCAAAGAGCTGTTCAGCACACGGGCTGTTGATCCAACCACGTAACTCTGGGACCAGTTCCACCTTTCGCAAGACATCCCTGGCATCTTTTGAGTTTGCCTCATGAAATCTATCATAAAGAGCATAATGCTCAGACGATCCAGTTATAGGGTGGCCATTTTCATCAGGAACTGGCTTCTTGGTGACTAGCCATGGCAAGCTCACTTTTATCTGTCCAGTAGTGGCACATCTGATGTTATCTTCAGTAGGCTCAAGTAACCTACCCCCATGAGGTTTGAAGGGTAATGATTCTGGATCTCTTAGGTTGGTATGTGTTGCCAACCCTCTCGCAAAATCATATAATACAATGTTTGGAAAATGTTTCATCGACAATAAAAGGTCAGCAAAGTCCCGGGGGCTCTCAGCCCTTATGTTGAACTTAACACCATACACCACAGCACAAGGACAGGTGACCACAGCCCATCCACCTGTTTAAGGAAACTGTAAATCAGAGTGCAACCATTCCAAGTAATGAAACTAAGAACTGTCTGTAAAAACGGTCTCTCAGTAATAGAACACAACTTACCAGAAGCTCCCCAGATCTGTGAAAACACCTTATCATAGCTCGCTCTGTTCTTCATTTCTTGTTGAAGTCTCGTTACCAGGTCCATCCGTGAGCCTTTGGGGTCTATGCCACACTGTCGGCACAGAGCACGCACAGCTTCCATCTATAATGAACATTAGTATAGTTGGTCTGGCGTGGTTCAAAAACACACATCTTTGACAAAACTGACAAAAATTGACTTAAGTTCAGTACCTTGAGCTTAAGAAGTTCATCAGTCAGTCGGTCCTCTGTGAGGTTAAACTCAGATTCCTCCTTTGCACTACAAGCAGAATACACTTCTTTGTATTCAGTGTTGAGTACAACATCCCTATCTCTTGTGTGAGGACCAATCCACGGAGCCCAACTATGGTAACTGGGATGGACGACAAATGGGTTTGACTTGTTGCCTTTAAATGATGTTAGAAAATATTATTAACATAACAGTACATTATTCCACGATAAACAAAGTAAATGCTAGAATACTGTCATCCCACCTAGAACATTGTGCGGACTGTACTTACTTGGGACCAACCCACGGCTGATCATTTCAAGGGAAACCATCTCCCAGAAATTTTCAACACTTACCTTTCCATCAAAAGTCTGAGATGGTTCCTCAATGCTGCTCACTAAGGAAAGCAAGACTTAAGTAAGCATGTTCCAAACAGTCATAGCTGGATATGTGGTGCTTGAAACAATGTAAGACTAAGAAAATGAATAAATGTGTTCACTTACCAGGCATGCTAAAAACGCCCTTCTCATGAAGGTCCATCACAACAGATACTGGATGATAACCACACGATACACAAGCATATGTGTAACCGAGGTCTGACAGTGCTTCAAAGCTTAAATAAGCCTGCAGGACCCTTTCCCTGGATGGATAGGTTTTACCAGAGGTCTTCTCCAACACATCCATGGCACTCCCTACTGCCTGATGAGTCTGTGAAATTGATGTATGACATTTAAAGGCTTTACAATATATTATTTTGATAAAGTATTCGTAATTGTTTTAAATGATTAAAACAACAGAACATGGTTCCTACCTGAAGTGTATTGCGTAGAAAATGGCACATGTATATGGACAGAAGTGTGTGGTCATCGAAATTGTGGACACCATCAGTCCACTCCTGGTATCGATATGCCATACCACACCTGTAGCACCATTTTCTGTACACTGAAATTCCTAATGGACACAAGCACCAGTAAATGTTACACATTTATCTTTCACCATTTTACACTGTGACATGTCTCTATACTTTGCACAGTACTAAAAGCCAGTGTATGAAATTATCTCAGTAAGCATACAAGTGTGAATTGCTGGGAAGGAGGCTAAGCTGCTGATAGTGGAAGTCATGGCTACACTGACATTTACAGTACATGTAGTGAGTAATGAAATGTTAAAATATCGATAATAAATATTTAAATAAAGAGAGAACATACCTTCTATGACATCAGTGATTGTTAGGATTTTAGCCTTAGATGTAATCAGCACAGGTTCGCTTAGAGGAGTGGGCTCTAAACATTCTGAGCAAAAGGTTTCTGATGGTATGAAGTGCACAGGGAAATGAATGGTCTTGACCACGTCTGAGGGGAAAATCGCAGGCAGTTTCTTCTTATGAAAAATGTATTGAACCATCCGCGACAGATTTTTGCCTTCAGGTGAGTATGGAGCTCCTTCTTCTAGGTCAAAACTTTCCATGTCAATTGGAAAATGTTCTGTGATGTTCTCCTCCACACTTCTGGTTTTTCTGAAGAGTGCCTGGTCTGTTTCAAATAAATGCCACTTGGCAACATATTTAGGTATGCATGACTGCCTTGGGTTCGCGCAAGGACAATGCCATGAAATGATTTTAGAATTGTACCTTACCACCACTCTGCCAAGCCGGCTGTAATAGGAGATAGTTGACTCGTATACAGAAATGTGCTTTTTGTAGGGGGGTCCACACACAGTCACCAGACAGGACAACGGGACTCCTGCATCATTTGCTTCTCTCTGACGTACCAAACACCTTTCCTTTTTGTCTTCCCCAAACCACTTGTCATGTACCATCACCTGCAAAACATCCTCTGTAAGTGATGGAGTGTCCATTCTGGCTGGAGGGCAGTACACGAGGGACTGAATGTGGTGGCACTCAAATGGACGAAGGTTTGACCTCTCTGCAAACTCTGCATTAATTCTGCAGATATCCAGCTCACACATTGTTTTTTGTTCAGGACCCCATGTCCTTTTAATGACACGTACTGGTGTGCTGGGTGCTATAAAAGACTTTGCTACTGCAAACACTCCATTTGTGTAATCAACACACTGAGCACTGAGGTGGTTCTGTGCCGTAATGTCCATTTTGATGGGAGTGTGACGTCTTCGAAGATGTATCCGTAGGTTCCGTCTATTAAGGATTAGGCCACAGCTAGTACACTTCACTGTTTTCTGCTTTCTTTGGGTGAGAGGGTGGTAGTGCTGGTGCTGCTGAGGAGCCAGGATCAGAGGAACATGAAGAAAGTGAGGGGTGGAGGATGGGGACTGGGGGAGGGGGACATGCAGCTTCAGAAGCAGTAAAGGAGGGAGCAGGAGAGGCGGGAGGTGACTGATGCGCTTCCGTTGTGGTTGGCTTGGTTTCACTGATGCATTGGGATACATGATGTTTAAACTGGTCTTTGCGTATTATTGTTTGGCTGCAATAAAGACAATGAAAGTGTCCTGTGGGTCTGCAATAATTGTTGCATTTGCTGATGAAGAAACCTGCAAGACGGCAACATGAAGACCAAAGCTATCAACAGAAAAGAAAGGTATACACAGAACGGGACTGGGGGAGTGAGGTCAGGAGTAGCTGATCAGAAAGTTACAGTGTCAAACAAAACACAAACATAGGTAAATTAGCTTACCAATATTCACATGACTTCAGGGACTCCCACTAAGGAACTCCACATCATTTTGTCTATCTTGATTGTAAGAAGTGCATTCTACATTTAAGCATGTGTATGTTTTAAAACCACCAAAATCAATAGACCAATAAACATCATTAGGAATTACCTCTATGCTGTACTGCATGTCTCACGTGGCTCTGAATGTGTGTTGTAAATTTGAATTGTTGGTCAGTTGCATAAGTGCAGCATGGGCATCTGAACACACCGTCTAGGCAAAACCATGTTGCATCAGGACTGGCCTGTAAATGCGTTGGATGCTTTAAAACATAAACAATAAAACATTGTGTAAACTTACTGTTACTCTGAGGTGCACGCTCATTCTAACAACATAACATGCATGCAGAAGTAATGCAGCTTGTAAGGTTATCAGGCTGTGATATCGATAAAATATCTTATAGAGCATTCATATCATCAGCATTAACTTGAGTATCCTGAGCATCATAATATAGCCTAAACATCTGCATAATTAACAATCATAATATACTATTTTTACATAAATACCATTGAGGTTGTTGGTGTAATTTAATAATATATCGGTCACATACTCCATAACTCTTAATAAAACAATTCGGTCATCATAATCAGAAAAACTCAAAAGCACCTGTCGTAGTCTGTTTTCTACATATGCATTTGTGATAAATATTTTGCAATATTGTCATATAATTTTTAGGACATAAGGCCCAGACCTGCGGTCCCTGAAACAAAAGAGAAACAACCTAGCAGCAAAACGTACCGTCTGCGTTTTCTAGTGTTACGCCCTAAAACAAAACATATATACATGATTTATTTATTCAAATTTCATTTTAGTCTATTCAATGTGTTACCCTTCTCATGTTCTGAATCTAAGGGCATTTCAAGTCCGGAAATTTTAACTAGAGACACAATATTTAAGTAGAGGCATACCCAAGCGAAACAAGAGAAAGTGTGAAACAAGCACAACTACTTTAGCCCAAGTTTTTAAAAATGAGAAAAAGCCGTAATCAGTTTAACAGTTTTATTTCAATGTCAAAGAGAAAAAAAAACACTTCACCAAAGGCGAAGATCCATCCATAGCGGCTCTGGGTCCCGTCAGTGTAGCACAAAGCTAGCGTGATCTAGGCTGCCATTATCCAAGGAGCAGGGCCAGGCGCGTGCCACCCGTTTGAACAATGCGGGCGAAATAACTGCCTTATGGGATGCGAAGCTTGCGCATGCGCAGTGACGCAGACGCGCCTTTCAAAATGGCGGCGGCAGCAACACACGCGAAAGATCGATCTCCTGTATTTTCTTAGTTTTATTCTAAACAAGATGCCCCGATTTCATTTAAATAGGGAGTCATCATGTTGAGAAAATGATTGTTTTTCCTCATTCCAGCAAAGAGCTGTTCAGCACACGGGCTGTTGATCCAACCACGTAACTCTGGGACCAGTTCCACCTTTCGCAAGACATCCCTGGCATCTTTTGAGTTTGCCTCATGAAATCTATCATAAAGAGCATAATGCTCAGACGATCCAGTTATAGGGTGGCCATTTTCATCAGGAACTGGCTTCTTGGTGACTAGCCATGGCAAGCTCACTTTTATCTGTCCAGTAGTGGCACATCTGATGTTATCTTCAGTAGGCTCAAGTAACCTACCCCCATGAGGTTTGAAGGGTAATGATTCTGGATCTCTTAGGTTGGTATGTGTTGCCAACCCTCTCGCAAAATCATATAATACAATGTTTGGAAAATGTTTCATCGACAATAAAAGGTCAGCAAAGTCCCGGGGGCTCTCAGCCCTTATGTTGAACTTAACACCATACACCACAGCACAAGGACAGGTGACCACAGCCCATCCACCTGTTTAAGGAAACTGTAAATCAGAGTGCAACCATTCCAAGTAATGAAACTAAGAACTGTCTGTAAAAACGGTCTCTCAGTAATAGAACACAACTTACCAGAAGCTCCCCAGATCTGTGAAAACACCTTATCATAACTCGCTCTGTTCTTCATTTCTTGTTGAAGTCTCGTTACCAGGTCCATCCGTGAGCCTTTGGGGTCTATGCCACACTGTCGGCACAGAGCACGCACAGCTTCCATCTATAATGAACATTAGTATAGTTGGTCTGGCGTGGTTCAAAAACACACATCTTTGACAAAACTGACAAAAATTGACTTAAGTTCAGTACCTTGAGCTTAAGAAGTTCATCAGTCAGTCGGTCCTCTGTGAGGTTAAACTCAGATTCCTCCTTTGCACTACAAGCAGAATACACTTCTTTGTATTCAGTGTTGAGTACAACATCCCTATCTCTTGTGTGAGGACCAATCCACGGAGCCCAACTATGGTAACTGGGATGGACGACAAATGGGTTTGACTTGTTGCCTTTAAATGATGTTAGAAAATATTATTAACATAACAGTACATTATTCCACGATAAACAAAGTAAATGCTAGAATACTGTCATCCCACCTAGAACATTGTGCGGACTGTACTTACTTGGGACCAACCCACGGCTGATCATTTCAAGGGAAACCATCTCCCAGAAATTTTCAACACTTACCTTTCCATCAAAAGTCTGAGATGGTTCCTCAATGCTGCTCACTAAGGAAAGCAAGACTTAAGTAAGCATGTTCCAAACAGTCATAGCTGGATATGTGGTGCTTGAAACAATGTAAGACTAAGAAAATGAATAAATGTGTTCACTTACCAGGCATGCTAAAAACGCCCTTCTCATGAAGGTCCATCACAACAGATACTGGATGATAACCACACGATACACAAGCATATGTGTAACCGAGGTCTGACAGTGCTTCAAAGCTTAAATAAGCCTGCAGGACCCTTTCCCTGGATGGATAGGTTTTACCAGAGGTCTTCTCCAACACATCCATGGCACTCCCTACTGCCTGATGAGTCTGTGAAATTGATGTATGACATTTAAAGGCTTTACAATATATTATTTTGATAAAGTATTCGTAATTGTTTTAAATGATTAAAACAACAGAACATGGTTCCTACCTGAAGTGTATTGCGTAGAAAATGGCACATGTATATGGACAGAAGTGTGTGGTCATCGAAATTGTGGACACCATCAGTCCACTCCTGGTATCGATATGCCATACCACACCTGTAGCACCATTTTCTGTACACTGAAATTCCTAATGGACACAAGCACCAGTAAATGTTACACATTTATCTTTCACCATTTTACACTGTGACATGTCTCTATACTTTGCACAGTACTAAAAGCCAGTGTATGAAATTATCTCAGTAAGCATACAAGTGTGAATTGCTGGGAAGGAGGCTAAGCTGCTGATAGTGGAAGTCATGGCTACACTGACATTTACAGTACATGTAGTGAGTAATGAAATGTTAAAATATCGATAATAAATATTTAAATAAAGAGAGAACATACCTTCTATGACATCAGTGATTGTTAGGATTTTAGCCTTAGATGTAATCAGCACAGGTTCGCTTAGAGGAGTGGGCTCTAAACATTCTGAGCAAAAGGTTTCTGATGGTATGAAGTGCACAGGGAAATGAATGGTCTTGACCACGTCTGAGGGGAAAATCGCAGGCAGTTTCTTCTTATGAAAAATGTATTGAACCATCCGCGACAGATTTTTGCCTTCAGGTGAGTATGGAGCTCCTTCTTCTAGGTCAAAACTTTCCATGTCAATTGGAAAATGTTCTGTGATGTTCTCCTCCACACTTCTGGTTTTTCTGAAGAGTGCCTGGTCTGTTTCAAATAAATGCCACTTGGCAACATATTTAGGTATGCATGACTGCCTTGGGTTCGCGCAAGGACAATGCCATGAAATGATTTTAGAATTGTACCTTACCACCACTCTGCCAAGCCGGCTGTAATAGGAGATAGTTGACTCGTATACAGAAATGTGCTTTTTGTAGGGGGGTCCACACACAGTCACCAGACAGGACAACGGGACTCCTGCATCATTTGCTTCTCTCTGACGTACCAAACACCTTTCCTTTTTGTCTTCCCCAAACCACTTGTCATGTACCATCACCTGCAAAACATCCTCTGTAAGTGATGGAGTGTCCATTCTGGCTGGAGGGCAGTACACGGGGGACTGAATGTGGTGGCACTCAAATGGACGAAGGTTTGACCTCTCTGCAAACTCTGCATTAATTCTGCAGATATCCAGCTCACACATTGTTTTTTGTTCAGGACCCCATGTCCTTTTAATGACACGTACTGGTGTGCTGGGTGCTATAAAAGACTTTGCTACTGCAAACACTCCATTTGTGTAATCAACACACTGAGCACTGAGGTGGTTCTGTGCCGTAATGTCCATTTTGATGGGAGTGTGACGTCTTCGAAGATGTATCCGTAGGTTCCGTCTATTAAGGATTAGGCCACAGCTAGTACACTTCACTGTTTTCTGCTTTCTTTGGGTGAGAGGGTGGTAGTGCTGGTGCTGCTGAGGAGCCAGGATCAGAGGAACATGAAGAAAGTGAGGGGTGGAGGATGGGGACTGGGGGAGGGGGACATGCAGCTTCAGAAGCAGTAAAGGAGGGAGCAGGAGAGGCGGGAGGTGACTGATGCGCTTCCGTTGTGGTTGGCTTGGTTTCACTGATGCATTGGGATACATGATGTTTAAACTGGTCTTTGCATATTATTGTTTGGCTGCAATAAAGACAATGAAAGTGTCCTGTGGGTCTGCAATAATTGTTGCATTTGCTGATGAAGAAACCTGCAAGACGGCAACATGAAGACCAAAGCTATCAACAGAAAAGAAAGGTATACACAGAACGGGACTGGGGGAGTGAGGTCAGGAGTAGCTGATCAGAAAGTTACAGTGTCAAACAAAACACAAACATAGGTAAATTAGCTTACCAATATTCACATGACTTCAGGGACTCCCACTAAGGAACTCCACATCATTTTGTCTATCTTGATTGTAAGAAGTGCATTCTACATTTAAGCATGTGTATGTTTTAAAACCACCAAAATCAATAGACCAATAAACATCATTAGGAATTACCTCTATGCTGTACTGCATGTCTCACGTGGCTCTGAATGTGTGTTGTAAATTTGAATTGTTGGTCAGTTGCATAAGTGCAGCATGGGCATCTGAACACACCGTCTAGGCAAAACCATGTTGCATCAGGACTGGCCTGTAAATGCGTTGGATGCTTTAAAACATAAACAATAAAACATTGTGTAAACTTACTGTTACTCTGAGGTGCACGCTCATTCTAACAACATAACATGCATGCAGAAGTAATGCAGCTTGTAAGGTTATCAGGCTGTGATATCGATAAAATATCTTATAGAGCATTCATATCATCAGCATTAACTTGAGTATCCTGAGCATCATAATATAGCCTAAACATCTGCATAATTAACAATCATAATATACTATTTTTACATAAATACCATTGAGGTTGTTGGTGTAATTTAATAATATATCGGTCACATACTCCATAACTCTTAATAAAACAATTCGGTCATCATAATCAGAAAAACTCAAAAGCACCTGTCGTAGTCTGTTTTCTACATATGCATTTGTGATAAATATTTTGCAATATTGTCATATAATTTTTAGGACATAAGGCCCAGACCTGCGGTCCCTGAAACAAAAGAGAAACAACCTAGCAGCAAAACGTACCGTCTGCGTTTTCTAGTGTTACGCCCTAAAACAAAACATATATACATGATTTATTTATTCAAATTTCATTTTAGTCTATTCAATGTGTTACCCTTCTCATGTTCTGAATCTAAGGGCATTTCAAGTCCGGAAATTTTAACTAGAGACACAATATTTAAGTAGAGGCATACCCAAGCGAAACAAGAGAAAGTGTGAAACAAGCACAACTACTTTAGCCCAAGTTTTTAAAAATGAGAAAAAGCCGTAATCAGTTTAACAGTTTTATTTCAATGTCAAAGAGAAAAAAAAACACTTCACCAAAGGCGAAGATCCATCCATAGCGGCTCTGGGTCCCGTCAGTGTAGCACAAAGCTAGCGTGATCTAGGCTGCCATTATCCAAGGAGCAGGGCCAGGCGCGTGCCACCCGTTTGAACAATGCGGGCGAAATAACTGCCTTATGGGATGCGAAGCTTGCGCATGCGCAGTGACGCAGACGCGCCTTTCAAAATGGCGGCGGCAGCAACACACGCGAAAGATCGATCTCCTGTATTTTCTTAGTTTTATTCTAAACAAGATGCCCCGATTTCATTTAAATACATTTAATAGCTGTAGGAACTAGTGAGCGGTATCTAGCAACATGCTATGTTAGAATAATGCCATCAAACGTGTCTGTTAAGCATATCACAGCGGACATACACGGAGGAAACATGGGGTAGAATCAAACAGGCCACAGGCTTTGAGATAGGCTGGCTCCCCAAGCTATTGCCCCCATTTAGCCCGAATGTCATAGACCTCCCCCCCCCCACATCCTGACAAAGATGTATTTAGTTGTATTTTGTTATCAGGGTGATCGTCCGTTCGCAGGCCACTTTGGCCATGTGGTGTAGTCATAAACCGTCGCGGATGTTTACCCGAAACCGGGGCATCAAACAAAGAATAAGGATTCCTTAGACAACCCATTTCAAAATATGGCAGCAACAAACGGAGTGCCCAGTTATTTCAAATAAACCATGACCTTTTTTTTAAAGTATTGAAGCACTTTTCTACCAATGTGAATAATAAACATTTTAGACAAAAAAAATCAACGAATAACGCTGGTAATTCGTTGTCAAAATGAGCGTACGGCATTAGCCCAGAAGAGGGGTGGCAATTTGCATATGTGAAAGCCTATGTGAATGAGACACAGGTCCAAAACTTTTAACTAGAGACACAATATTTAAGTAGAGGCATACCCAAGCGAAACAAGAGAAAGTGTGAAACAAGCACAACTACTTTAGCCCAAGTTTTTAAAAATGAGAAAAAGCCGTAATCAGTTTAACAGTTTTATTTCAATGTCAAAGAGAAAAAAAAACACTTCACCAAAGGCGAAGATCCATCCATAGCGGCTCTGGGTCCCGTCAGTGTAGCACAAAGCTAGCGTGATCTAGGCTGCCATTATCCAAGGAGCAGGGCCAGGCGCGTGCCACCCGTTTGAACAATGCGGGCGAAATAACTGCCTTATGGGATGCGAAGCTTGCGCATGCGCAGTGACGCAGACGCGCCTTTCAAAATGGCGGCGGCAGCAACACACGCGAAAGATCGATCTCCTGTATTTTCTTAGTTTTATTCTAAACAAGATGCCCCGATTTCATTTAAATACATTTAATAGCTGTAGGAACTAGTGAGCGGTATTTAGCAACATGCTATGTTAGAATAATGCCATCAAACGTGTCTGTTAAGCATATCACAGCGGACATACACGGAGGAAACATGGGGTAGAATCAAACAGGCCACAGGCTTTGAGATAGGCTGGCTCCCCAAGCTATTGCCCCCATTTAGCCCGAATGTCATAGACCTCCCCCCCCCCCCCACATCCTGACAAAGATGTATTTAGTTGTATTTTGTTATCAGGGTGATCGTCCGTTCGCAGGCCACTTTGGCCATGTGGTGTAGTCATAAACCGTCGCGGATGTTTACCCGAAACCGGGGCATCAAACAAAGAATAAGGATTCCTTAGACAACCCATTTCAAAATATGGCAGCAACAAACGGAGTGCCCAGTTATTTCAAATAAACCATGACCTTTTTTTTAAAGTATTGAAGCACTTTTCTACCAATGTGAATAATAAACATTTTAGACAAAAAAAATCAACGAATAACGCTGGTAATTCGTTGTCAAAATGAGCGTACGGCATTAGCCCAGAAGAGGGGTGGCAATTTGCATATGTGAAAGCCTATGTGAATGAGACACAGGTCCAAAACTTTTAACTAGAGACACAATATTTAAGTAGAGGCATACCCAAGCGAAACAAGAGAAAGTGTGAAACAAGCACAACTACTTTAGCCCAAGTTTTTAAAAATGAGAAAAAGCCGTAATCAGTTTAACAGTTTTATTTCAATGTCAAAGAGAAAAAAAAACACTTCACCAAAGGCGAAGATCCATCCATAGCGGCTCTGGGTCCCGTCAGTGTAGCACAAAGCTAGCGTGATCTAGGCTGCCATTATCTAAGGAGCAGGGCCAGGCGCGTGCCACCCGTTTGAACAATGCGGGCGAAATAACTGCCTTATGGGATGCGAAGCTTGCGCATGCGCAGTGACGCAGACGCGCCTTTCAAAATGGCGGCGGCAGCAACACACGCGAAAGATCGATCTCCTGTATTTTCTTAGTTTTATTCTAAACAAGATGCCCCGATTTCATTTAAATACATTTAATAGCTGTAGGAACTAGTGAGCGGTATCTAGCAACATGCTATGTTATAATAATGCCATCAAACGTGTCTGTTAAGCATATCACAGCGGACATACACGGAGGAAACATGGGGTAGAATCAAACAGGCCACAGGCTTTGAGATAGGCTGGCTCCCCAAGCTATTGCCCCCATTTAGCCCGAATGTCATAGACCTCCCCCCCCCCCCCACATCCTGACAAAGATGTATTTAGTTGTATTTTGTTATCAGGGTGATCGTCCGTTCGCAGGCCACTTTGGCCATGTGGTGTAGTCATAACCCGTCGCGGATGTTTACCCGAAACCGGGGCATCAAACAAAGAATAAGGATTCCTTAGACAACCCATTTCAAAATATGGCAGCAACAAACGGAGTGCCCAGTTATTTCAAATAAACCATGACCTTTTTTTTAAAGTATTGAAGCACTTTTCTACCAATGTGAATAATAAACATTTTAGACAAAAAAAATCAACGAATAACGCTGGTAATTCGTTGTCAAAATGAGCGTACGGCACTAGCCCAGAAGAGGGGTGGCAATTTGCATATGTGAAAGCCTATGTGAATGAGACACAGGTCCAAAACTTTTAACTAGAGACACAATATTTAAGTAGAGGCATACCCAAGCGAAACAAGAGAAAGTGTGAAACAAGCACAACTACTTTAGCCCAAGTTTTTAAAAATGAGAAAAAGCCGTAATCAGTTTAACAGTTTTATTTCAATGTCAAAGAGAAAAAAAAACTTCACCAAAGGCGAAGATCCATCCATAGCGGCTCTGGGTCCCGTCAGCGTAGCACAAAGCTAGCGTGATCTAGGCTGCCATTATCCAAGGAGCAGGGCCAGGCGCGTGCCACCCGTTTGAACAATGCGGGCGAAATAACTGCCTTATGGGATGCGAAGCTTGCGCATGCGCAGTGACGCAGACGCGCCTTTCAAAATGGCGGCGGCAGCAACACACGCGAAAGATCGATCTCCTGTATTTTCTTAGTTTTATTCTAAACAAGATGCCCCGATTTCATTTAAATACATTTAATAGCTGTAGGAACTAGTGAGCGGTATTTAGCAACATGCTATGTTAGAATAATGCCATCAAACGTGTCTGTTAAGCATATCACAGCGGACATACACGGAGGAAACATGGGGTAGAATCAAACAGGCCACAGGCTTTGAGATAGGCTGGCTCCCCAAGCTATTGCCCCCATTTAGCCCGAATGTCATAGACCTCTCCCCCCCCCCCACATCCTGACAAAGATGTATTTAGTTGTATTTTGTTATCAGGGTGATCGTCCGTTCGCAGGCCACTTTGGCCATGTGGTGTAGTCATAAACCGTCGCGGATGTTTACCCGAAACCGGGGCATCAAACAAAGAATAAGGATTCCTTAGACAACCCATTTCAAAATATGGCAGCAACAAACGGAGTGCCCAGTTATTTCAAATAAACCATGACCTTTTTTTTAAAGTATTGAAGCACTTTTCTACCAATGTGAATAATAAACATTTTAGACAAAAAAAATCAACGAATAACGCTGGTAATTCGTTGTCAAAATGAGCGTACGGCATTAGCCCAGAAGAGGGGTGGCAATTTGCATATGTGAAAGCCTATGTGAATGAGACACAGGTCCCAAACTTTTAACTAGAGACACAATATTTAAGTAGAGGCATACCCAAGCGAAACAAGAGAAAGTGTGAAACAAGCACAACTACTTTAGCCCAAGTTTTTAAAAATGAGAAAAAGCCGTAATCAGTTTAACAGTTTTATTTCAATGTCAAAGAGAAAAAAAAACACTTCACCAAAGGCGAAGATCCATCCATAGCGGCTCTGGGTCCCGTCAGTGTAGCACAAAGCTAGCGTGATCTAGGCTGCCATTATCCAAGGAGCAGGGCCAGGCGCGTGCCACCCGTTTGAACAATGCGGGCGAAATAACTGCCTTATGGGATGCGAAGCTTGCGCATGCGCAGTGACGCAGACGCGCCTTTCAAAATGGCGGCGGCAGCAACACACGCGAAAGATCGATCTCCTGTATTTTCTTAGTTTTATTCTAAACAAGATGCCCCGATTTCATTTAAATACATTTAATAGCTGTAGGAACTAGTGAGCGGTATTTAGCAACATGCTATGTTAGAATAATGCCATCAAACGTGTCTGTTAAGCATATCACAGCGGACATACACGGAGGAAACATGGGGTAGAATCAAACAGGCCACAGGCTTTGAGATAGGCTGGCTCCCCAAGCTATTGCCCCCATTTAGCCCGAATGTCATAGACCTGCCCCGCCCCACATCCTGACAAAGATGTATTTAGTTGTATTTTGTTATCAGGGTGATCGTCCGTTCGCAGGCCACTTTGGCCATGTGGTGTAGTCATAAACCGTCGCGGATGTTTACCCGAAACCGGGGCATCAAACAAAGAATAAGGATTCCTTAGACAACCCATTTCAAAATATGGCAGCAACAAACGGAGTGCCCAGTTATTTCAAATAAACCATGACCTTTTTTTAAAGTATTGAAGCACTTTTCTACCAATGTGAATAATAAACATTTTAGACAAAAAAAATCAACGAATAACGCTGGCAATTCGTTGTCAAAATGAGCGTAAGGCATTAGCCCAGAAGAGGGGTGGCAATTTGCATATGTGAAAGCCTATGTGAATGAGACACAGGTCCCAAACTTTTAACTAGAGACACAATATTTAAGTAGAGGCATACCCAAGCGAAACAAGAGAAAGTGTGAAACAAGCACAACTATTTTAGCGGTGAGGGTAAAATGCGGACCGTTTACAAACAGCGGATTCCGTGTTTAATAGTGTTGAGGCAATGTTTTCTAGCCATTTAAGAAAGGCAGCAAAGGTTTTTTTTTATACCTTTAAACATTAACAAAAACCGCTAATGTCTTTTCTTTAAAATTTTCAAGTCTATTTCTGTCTGGTTTTTCGCGATAAGTTGCGTGAACGCCTGAGTTAGTGTGTTTTTGGGGCTTGGATACACATCGAGGTCCTGACAGAAATAATTATGTCTGCTTTCACAAACCTAAAGTTAAACTTTAAAGCCCATCGGCGTGTGTGTGTGTGTGTGTGTGTGTGTGTGTGCTTGTGCACATGAGCACAAGCACATGGTTCAATGTAACTGTAGCAGCTTATTCCATTCATTCATTGTGCACATACACACATACACTCACCTAAAGGATTATTAGGAACACCATACTAATATGGTGTTTGACCCCCTTTCGCCTTCAGAACTGCCTTAATTCTACGTGGCATTGATTCAACAAGGTGCTGAAAGCATTCTTTAGAAATGTTGGCCCATATTGATAGGATAGCATCTTGCAGTTGATGGAGATTTGTGGGATGCACATCCAGGGCACGAAGCTCCCGTTCCACCACATCCCGAAGATGCTCTATTGGGTTGAGATCTGGTGACTGTTGGGGCCATTGTAGTACAGTGAACTCATTGTCATGTTCAAGAAATCAATTTGAAATGATTCGAGCTTTGTGACATGGTGCATTATCCTGCTGGAAGTAGCCATCAGAGGATGGGTACATGGTGGTCATAAAGGGATGGACATGGTCAGAAACAATGCTCAGGTAGGCCGTGGCATTTAAACGATGCCCAATTGGCACTAAGGGGCCTAAAGTGTGCCAAGAAAACATCCCCCACACCATTACACCACCACCAGCAGCCTGCACAGTGGTAACAAGGCATGATGGATCCATGTTCTCATTCTGTTTACGCCAAATTCTGACTCTACCATTTGAATGTCTCAACAGAAATCGAGACTCATCAGACCAGGCAACATTTTTCCAGTCTTCAACTGTCCAATTTTGGTGAGCTCGTGCAAATTGTAGCCTCTTTTTCCTATTTGTAGTGGAGATGAGTGGTACCCGGTGGGGTCTTCTGCTGTTGTAGCCCATCCGCCTCAAGGTTGTGCGTGTTGTGGCTTCACAAATGCTTTGCTGCATACCTCGGTTGTAACGAGTGGTTATTTCAGCCAAAGTTGCTCTTCTATCAGCTTGAATCAGTCGGACCATTCTCCTCTGACCTCTAGCATCAACAAGGCATTTTCGCCCAACGGGACTGCCGCATACTGGATGTTTTTCCCTTTGCACACCATTCTTTGTAAACCCTAGAAATGGTTGTGCGTGAAAATCCCAGTAACTGAGCAGATTGTGAAATACTCAGACCGGCCCGTCTGGCACCAACAACTATGCCACGCTCAAAATTGCTTAAATCACCTTTCTTTCCCATTCTGACATTCAGTTTGGAGTTCAGGAGATTGTCTTGACCAGGACCACACCCCTAAATGCATTGAAGCAACTGCCATGTGATTGGTTGATTAGATAATTGCATTAATGAGAAATTGAACAGGTGTTCCTAATAATCCTTTAGGTGAGCGTATATGCTATGTCTAGATCTCCTGGGGAAATCAAGAGTGTTGCCCACAAACATTGTTCAGCTTTTGGCCTAACATGGTCCTTGCGTGTTTTAAAGTTGCGTGAAGTGGAGTGAGGAGCATTCTGAACATCAAACTATTTTAAGATAAATTGTCTGTAACAGGAAATTTAGTTTCTCAATTTATTTCTTATATATTATTTTGTTAATTATTGAGTTCAAAGTTTTGTAGTAAATGGTGATATTGTCATCAATTTGGTGATAATGCGAGCCAAACATTTCTCGAAAATGACATTTGCATACAGTAAGTAAAACATTCTGAAATCATATTTCTATTTTATTCTGCTGCTGCTTACATGTTTACATCTCTGTCTCTCTCGCTCTCTCTCTCCAGGACAGTGAAAGTAGGACTATTTACCCTTGTTTATGTAGCTGTAGGATGGCCATAATATAGTTTCAATCCGATATCGATGTAATGCTTGTCTGTGATGATTGGTTAACATATTGATTGGTGTATTAATATAGCCGGAAAGTAATAAAACCCATTGCAATCAAGTATACAGTGCCTTATAAAAGTATTCAGTTATCATAATTTTACTCAATTACAAAGGATAGTTAAACGTTTTCCAAATGAGCATTTTATTGCATTTCCAAAGGCACTGTAACTTATTTCTGTGCCAACATTAAAATTAAATAAACTTATGATTTAATGTCGATATGAGATGACAAATTATTCACAAATGATACAGAGGTGCCACTCATTTCCACATACAGTAACTCATCACAATTGGGTGCCACTGTGCTTTTTAATGAAAAGCTGATAAAACTTAAAATGTGGTTCGGTCATGTGTGTAGTCTGTGTGTAGACAAGGAAACAGAGGCATAGTAGCTGTTATTTTTTTATTCCAAAGTCATCCAATTTGCTATTTTCCTTACATACCCACCCATTCACTCACTCACTCACTGACCCACCCACCCATTCACACACCCAAGTCTTCCGTAAGGTGTTTGCAGAACTCGCTGCAGAACCCAGGCTGTGTGAAGTTCCCCTCGTCTTCCACGCCCAATGTAGCCTATGGGACAATAAATAATAAGCAAGCATACTTAGTATCAAAACAGAGCAACAATGTTTTTCATTGCATACTTTCAAGAAAATATTCAGGACCTGACACACAATAAATTGTTCTGGTGACTTTCTTTTTGCAACCACTGACTTCAGCAACAATTGTCAACATTCTTACACAGTATGCATACCTGGTAAGCTGTTCTTATAAGTCTCTAGACAGTGCTGGCAGCATTCCAGGCGATACAATCGTCGGAATTGTGCTTGATAGGCCGCACTGTACAGTTTCCATGGGACTACACCTGTAGGTTTCAAATTTAAGAATGATTCATTAGAGTAAAATCCCTTGTTAATGGGAATACAAACATCCTAACTCAAAGGGTATTCAAATATCATAATATGTTTTATACCTACTGTCAAGCCACTGAAAATGCGCTCGGGCACGGAATGTTTCCCTTCCGACTAAGTCCCAAAAAAAGGTGACAAACAAGTGACAGCTTTAAAAAAGCTTTGTCACCCTCGAACAGGACTACTTCTAAAAGGATATCCTCCAGGACGTCGAGGGGGATCTGTGAAAGAAATCATACAAGCACGCAAATATTATTTTACAATAGTTCTGTAATATAACAAAAACAGACAAAAATAGCATGACTTCTACATTCCAACTCCAACTGCTTAAAATGAAGCTCATTGTTTTCACATTTTTGTAGGGTACAGCACAGTAAGCACAGAGAAAAAAAGAGAAAAACAGCAGGTTCAGCTGTAAGATCAGCTACATAAATACCTGTTCAATGGAGATGGAACCCATTCCTCCTCCTCTACCATCTGTGCTTTCAACACATTGAATTTTCCTAAAAGAAATTATATTGTCACAACTATTGTAAAACTATGACATATTGTAATGGTATCACATAGAGTTGACTCCACCTGAGGGCACAGGTGTAAAACAATTTGATCACGTTGGGCACCAGACCTGGAAAAAGGCAGTCATGATACTACCAGCTTGTCAGACTGAAAGGCTTATATGCATATGGGTCAGAACAATGCATCAGAGTGATAAATATTACAGCATCAACTTTGTAAGGTGTATCAATCCCCACTAGGGTTGTAACGGTATACCGGTATGGCGGTTTATTGTGATATTGACATGTACGATTATCATATCATGCACATTTGCCTATCCGCGGTTTGGAAAAAAAAAAAAGAAACCAGATCTCACCTGCGCTGCTGTGTATATGCAACTTCTTTCCGCTTTACTGCTTAGACTCCACCCATAAATGCACAGCGGCGAAAATGTCCGATAGTGGCTGCAAATTCTAATCTCTATTTCCTGCCGAAAAAAAAATTAAAATCTGCAGTATGGGAATATTTTGGGTATCCGAAAAATGATCGTGGGGTGGATATCCAGTTTGCAAGAAATGTGGACGAACAGTGGCCGCAAAAGGAGGAAATACGTCGAACATGTTCTCCCATATTCGCGAACACCATCCCTCCGTGAAGATAAAGGTAAGTTCCATTTATAACTTAAAGCCGTATTATTTCTGTGATGCAGAGGGAATCCCGGAATCCAGTCATGTAATTGGAGTCAATTACAGTATAATTCAGATGCCACGTAAAATGTCCGATTTGATAGATAGATGGATGAATAAATCAAAATATAGCTGTGCAGCAAATTAAATCGCGATGTGCGTCTGTGAATATACAGCGCAAAAAGGCTGCCGCTTGCTCATTAACCAACTACCCCCCCCCCCCCCCCCCCACACACACACACACACACACACACACACACACACACACACACACACACACACAGCGGCACAGATGATTATTTTGTCCTCCAGGTTCGTGTGCCGCCCCCCATAGAATCCCTCCCGGCGCCCTCCCAACTTCATCCCTTATCGTCTCCGCTCGCCCATCCTCTAGAAAAACGCTTTATTTAGATTATTTTTGTTTTCCTCCAAGTTCGTGTGCCGCCCCCCACGTGACATGAAAAAGTGCCGCCCCGGGCGGCTGCCCCGTTCGCCCATGCCTAAAACCGCCACTGCATGATGGTCATGGTTTTTAAAGCGTCTGCTGTCTCATTCACTATGTGAAGACGTGAACACATGAACATATCCAGAGCTACTCTCAAGAGAACACTTAATGATCATTTTATAATTTTATTTAAAAGAATAATCATCAAATACACTAACTGAAAACTCATAGGTGTTTAGTACAAGTGGACACATTCTCTCACCTCAGCGGTCAAGATTGAGCCCTGAAAATCTCAACATGCTTACATTTCTTCATCATAATCTGACCTGAAAAAAAGCAAAGAAATGCATGCTGCTATGATAATCTCAGGAAAATATTAACAAACATGACCCTGCACATATTGCTCTCCCATATATGCTGTTAAAGAGGAAGGACAGTTTGATTTATTCTTGTCTAATATAAAGAGAAATAACTTATTCCTTATTTTGTTCAAATGGGAGATGCGCAGCTTTATTTTATTTATTTTTCCCCCAAAAGTTAGACTCATACTTCCATAAGTTTTTTTTATTTTCATTAAAAAAAAGTTTGTTACAATAAACCATGTTCATCCAAAAACCATATCTCTTTTTATTCATTTAAGGGTCATTGTAGCTGATGATTATACTAATAATAATGATAGTTTAATACCGTATACCACGAAACCGTGATATTTTCTGAGACGATTATCATACCGTGAAAATCTCATACCGTTACAACCCTAATCCCCACCTTCAGATCAGATCACTAAGACCAATTAATCTGACTCCATTAAATTATGCTGCTGTTTGTAATAGGGTCAGTGGTGGCCTAATGGATAGGGAAGTGCACTTGTAATCGAAAGGTGCCACTGAAGTACCCTGAGCAAGGTACCACCCCCAAGCACTGCTCTCCTCTGCAATGTCATGGTGTCATATAGGTTAAATGCAGAGTACACATTTTGTTGTTGTGCACTGTGTGCTGTGGTGTGTCAATGACAACTAATCACTTCACTTATATGCCATGCACTACGAGGCATCACAGAAAATA
Organism: Paramormyrops kingsleyae; assembly: GCF_048594095.1. Classification (NCBI taxonomy): domain Eukaryota; kingdom Metazoa; phylum Chordata; class Actinopteri; order Osteoglossiformes; family Mormyridae; genus Paramormyrops; species Paramormyrops kingsleyae. The sequence goes on along the minus strand of NC_132802.1, from coordinate 41,394,862 downwards.
TTTAAAAAGTATGACACAAAAGGAATTGTATTACTGATTAATGAATAGTTTGTTTCCAAGTTATAAATAATATAATAACCGATACATTAGATGTTAAAAGTTATAACACCCATAAACAATGACAACTGTATTACATGAAATGGTTGCCAATTGTTAAATGGTTTCCAAATTTGCGACTAAGAGAGCCCATGCGGCAATCAATCAAATGAGTCAATCAATATATAAACAAACAAACAAATACGGAGGAACAAAACATAAAACATGCACCTCTGAGTCTCTGATTTCCGATCGGGCACTTGTGTGCTCCAGATGTGGTAGTCCCCAGCAGTCATCACTGCACACTGGTAGATCTCCTGTCATACATATCAGACCATGCATGAAAATATTAACCAAATAAGTGTTTCACCACATTTCTGTGATACTGAGCCATCTTATGAAGCATATAACACTTTCTTAGGGTGGCTGAAGGTTGGTATACATTTAGCTGCAGATCAAGTACCCACTGCAAACATACATAAGTATACATATTCTAAAAAACATGGATGTGTTAAGGTTTTTATTAAGTTGTACAACCAGGCCCTCAAAAAATATATATTGTCTTCATACCAGGGGATGCTGCAGTTGTCATACCATGAGCTGGTGCTGCTGTTGTTGTTTGTGCTTGTTCGGCTGGTGCTTCAGCTGGTGCTGCAAAAAAGCACATTTTAAACCAAATGATTTAGAATGAGTTAAATCGGTTGTACTGCATGCATTTCTCATCAACGCTATGCTGTCTAGCATTTCTGACAGATTTGTAAGTTATAGCTTTATGATCTTTCAAATTGCAAAATAAACATGAGGAATCACCTACAATTAAAAGACAAATATAACTTCACGGCACCGGACAGCAAAATTACATAAACATGACATAAACATGACATTACCACTAATAATTTAGAATGAGGGTGGAATACATACCCAAAACTGTCTGACCATTGGAATTTAACTGTATGTCCACTCCTTTGCCCAATCTCTTCTTCATGCTTTCTATGGTTCTTGAATTTCTAGCATTGTTGTAGTGACACAAAATATTTCGCATCAAAAAGACATGCGATGAGGGAGTCATCATGTTGAGAAAATGATTGTTTTTCCTCATTCCAGCAAAGAGCTGTTCAGCACACGGGCTGTTGATCCAACCACGTAACTCTGGGACCAGTTCCACCTTTCGCAAGACATCCCTGGCATCTTTTGAGTTTGCCTCATGAAATCTATCATAAAGAGCATAATGCTCAGACGATCCAGTTATAGGGTGGCCATTTTCATCAGGAACTGGCTTCTTGGTGACTAGCCATGGCAAGCTCACTTTTATCTGTCCAGTAGTGGCACATCTGATGTTATCTTCAGTAGGCTCAAGTAACCTACCCCCATGAGGTTTGAAGGGTAATGATTCTGGATCTCTTAGGTTGGTATGTGTTGCCAACCCTCTCGCAAAATCATATAATACAATGTTTGGAAAATGTTTCATCGACAATAAAAGGTCAGCAAAGTCCCGGGGGCTCTCAGCCCTTATGTTGAACTTAACACCATACACCACAGCACAAGGACAGGTGACCACAGCCCATCCACCTGTTTAAGGAAACTGTAAATCAGAGTGCAACCATTCCAAGTAATGAAACTAAGAACTGTCTGTAAAAACGGTCTCTCAGTAATAGAACACAACTTACCAGAAGCTCCCCAGATCTGTGAAAACACCTTATCATAGCTCGCTCTGTTCTTCATTTCTTGTTGAAGTCTCGTTACCAGGTCCATCCGTGAGCCTTTGGGGTCTATGCCACACTGTCGGCACAGAGCACGCACAGCTTCCATCTATAATGAACATTAGTATAGTTGGTCTGGCGTGGTTCAAAAACACACATCTTTGACAAAACTGACAAAAATTGACTTAAGTTCAGTACCTTGAGCTTAAGAAGTTCATCAGTCAGTCGGTCCTCTGTGAGGTTAAACTCAGATTCCTCCTTTGCACTACAAGCAGAATACACTTCTTTGTATTCAGTGTTGAGTACAACATCCCTATCTCTTGTGTGAGGACCAATCCACGGAGCCCAACTATGGTAACTGGGATGGACGACAAATGGGTTTGACTTGTTGCCTTTAAATGATGTTAGAAAATATTATTAACATAACAGTACATTATTCCACGATAAACAAAGTAAATGCTAGAATACTGTCATCCCACCTAGAACATTGTGCGGACTGTACTTACTTGGGACCAACCCACGGCTGATCATTTCAAGGGAAACCATCTCCCAGAAATTTTCAACACTTACCTTTCCATCAAAAGTCTGAGATGGTTCCTCAATGCTGCTCACTAAGGAAAGCAAGACTTAAGTAAGCATGTTCCAAACAGTCATAGCTGGATATGTGGTGCTTGAAACAATGTAAGACTAAGAAAATGAATAAATGTGTTCACTTACCAGGCATGCTAAAAACGCCCTTCTCATGAAGGTCCATCACAACAGATACTGGATGATAACCACACGATACACAAGCATATGTGTAACCGAGGTCTGACAGTGCTTCAAAGCTTAAATAAGCCTGCAGGACCCTTTCCCTGGATGGATAGGTTTTACCAGAGGTCTTCTCCAACACATCCATGGCACTCCCTACTGCCTGATGAGTCTGTGAAATTGATGTATGACATTTAAAGGCTTTACAATATATTATTTTGATAAAGTATTCGTAATTGTTTTAAATGATTAAAACAACAGAACATGGTTCCTACCTGAAGTGTATTGCGTAGAAAATGGCACATGTATATGGACAGAAGTGTGTGGTCATCGAAATTGTGGACACCATCAGTCCACTCCTGGTATCGATATGCCATACCACACCTGTAGCACCATTTTCTGTACACTGAAATTCCTAATGGACACAAGCACCAGTAAATGTTACACATTTATCTTTCACCATTTTACACTGTGACATGTCTCTATACTTTGCACAGTACTAAAAGCCAGTGTATGAAATTATCTCAGTAAGCATACAAGTGTGAATTGCTGGGAAGGAGGCTAAGCTGCTGATAGTGGAAGTCATGGCTACACTGACATTTACAGTACATGTAGTGAGTAATGAAATGTTAAAATATCGATAATAAATATTTAAATAAAGAGAGAACATACCTTCTATGACATCAGTGATTGTTAGGATTTTAGCCTTAGATGTAATCAGCACAGGTTCGCTTAGAGGAGTGGGCTCTAAACATTCTGAGCAAAAGGTTTCTGATGGTATGAAGTGCACAGGGAAATGAATGGTCTTGACCACGTCTGAGGGGAAAATCGCAGGCAGTTTCTTCTTATGAAAAATGTATTGAACCATCCGCGACAGATTTTTGCCTTCAGGTGAGTATGGAGCTCCTTCTTCTAGGTCAAAACTTTCCATGTCAATTGGAAAATGTTCTGTGATGTTCTCCTCCACACTTCTGGTTTTTCTGAAGAGTGCCTGGTCTGTTTCAAATAAATGCCACTTGGCAACATATTTAGGTATGCATGACTGCCTTGGGTTCGCGCAAGGACAATGCCATGAAATGATTTTAGAATTGTACCTTACCACCACTCTGCCAAGCCGGCTGTAATAGGAGATAGTTGACTCGTATACAGAAATGTGCTTTTTGTAGGGGGGTCCACACACAGTCACCAGACAGGACAACGGGACTCCTGCATCATTTGCTTCTCTCTGACGTACCAAACACCTTTCCTTTTTGTCTTCCCCAAACCACTTGTCATGTACCATCACCTGCAAAACATCCTCTGTAAGTGATGGAGTGTCCATTCTGGCTGGAGGGCAGTACACGAGGGACTGAATGTGGTGGCACTCAAATGGACGAAGGTTTGACCTCTCTGCAAACTCTGCATTAATTCTGCAGATATCCAGCTCACACATTGTTTTTTGTTCAGGACCCCATGTCCTTTTAATGACACGTACTGGTGTGCTGGGTGCTATAAAAGACTTTGCTACTGCAAACACTCCATTTGTGTAATCAACACACTGAGCACTGAGGTGGTTCTGTGCCGTAATGTCCATTTTGATGGGAGTGTGACGTCTTCGAAGATGTATCCGTAGGTTCCGTCTATTAAGGATTAGGCCACAGCTAGTACACTTCACTGTTTTCTGCTTTCTTTGGGTGAGAGGGTGGTAGTGCTGGTGCTGCTGAGGAGCCAGGATCAGAGGAACATGAAGAAAGTGAGGGGTGGAGGATGGGGACTGGGGGAGGGGGACATGCAGCTTCAGAAGCAGTAAAGGAGGGAGCAGGAGAGGCGGGAGGTGACTGATGCGCTTCCGTTGTGGTTGGCTTGGTTTCACTGATGCATTGGGATACATGATGTTTAAACTGGTCTTTGCGTATTATTGTTTGGCTGCAATAAAGACAATGAAAGTGTCCTGTGGGTCTGCAATAATTGTTGCATTTGCTGATGAAGAAACCTGCAAGACGGCAACATGAAGACCAAAGCTATCAACAGAAAAGAAAGGTATACACAGAACGGGACTGGGGGAGTGAGGTCAGGAGTAGCTGATCAGAAAGTTACAGTGTCAAACAAAACACAAACATAGGTAAATTAGCTTACCAATATTCACATGACTTCAGGGACTCCCACTAAGGAACTCCACATCATTTTGTCTATCTTGATTGTAAGAAGTGCATTCTACATTTAAGCATGTGTATGTTTTAAAACCACCAAAATCAATAGACCAATAAACATCATTAGGAATTACCTCTATGCTGTACTGCATGTCTCACGTGGCTCTGAATGTGTGTTGTAAATTTGAATTGTTGGTCAGTTGCATAAGTGCAGCATGGGCATCTGAACACACCGTCTAGGCAAAACCTTGTTGCATCAGGACTGGCCTGTAAATGCGTTGGATGCTTTAAAACATAAACAATAAAACATTGTGTAAACTTACTGTTACTCTGAGGTGCACGCTCATTCTAACAACATAACATGCATGCAGAAGTAATGCAGCTTGTAAGGTTATCAGGCTGTGATATCGATAAAATATCTTATAGAGCATTCATATCATCAGCATTAACTTGAGTATCCTGAGCATCATAATATAGCCTAAACATCTGCATAATTAACAATCATAATATACTATTTTTACATAAATACCATTGAGGTTGTTGGTGTAATTTAATAATATATCGGTCACATACTCCATAACTCTTAATAAAACAATTCGGTCATCATAATCAGAAAAACTCAAAAGCACCTGTCGTAGTCTGTTTTCTACATATGCATTTGTGATAAATATTTTGCAATATTGTCATATAATTTTTAGGACATAAGGCCCAGACCTGCGGTCCCTGAAACAAAAGAGAAACAACCTAGCAGCAAAACGTACCGTCTGCGTTTTCTAGTGTTACGCCCTAAAACAAAACATATATACATGATTTATTTATTCAAATTTCATTTTAGTCTATTCAATGTGTTACCCTTCTCATGTTCTGAATCTAAGGGCATTTCAAGTCCGGAAATTTTAACTAGAGACACAATATTTAAGTAGAGGCATACCCAAGCGAAACAAGAGAAAGTGTGAAACAAGCACAACTACTTTAGCCCAAGTTTTTAAAAATGAGAAAAAGCCGTAATCAGTTTAACAGTTTTATTTCAATGTCAAAGAGAAAAAAAAACACTTCACCAAAGGCGAAGATCCATCCATAGCGGCTCTGGGTCCCGTCAGCGTAGCACAAAGCTAGCGTGATCTAGGCTGCCATTATCCAAGGAGCAGGGCCAGGCGCGTGCCACCCGTTTGAACAATGCGGGCGAAATAACTGCCTTATGGGATGCGAAGCTTGCGCATGCGCAGTGACGCAGACGCGCCTTTCAAAATGGCGGCGGCAGCAACACACGCGAAAGATCGATCTCCTGTATTTTCTTAGTTTTATTCTAAACAAGATGCCCCGATTTCATTTAAATAGGGAGTCATCATGTTGAGAAAATGATTGTTTTTCCTCATTCCAGCAAAGAGCTGTTCAGCACACGGGCTGTTGATCCAACCACGTAACTCTGGGACCAGTTCCACCTTTCGCAAGACATCCCTGGCATCTTTTGAGTTTGCCTCATGAAATCTATCATAAAGAGCATAATGCTCAGACGATCCAGTTATAGGGTGGCCATTTTCATCAGGAACTGGCTTCTTGGTGACTAGCCATGGCAAGCTCACTTTTATCTGTCCAGTAGTGGCACATCTGATGTTATCTTCAGTAGGCTCAAGTAACCTACCCCCATGAGGTTTGAAGGGTAATGATTCTGGATCTCTTAGGTTGGTATGTGTTGCCAACCCTCTCGCAAAATCATATAATACAATGTTTGGAAAATGTTTCATCGACAATAAAAGGTCAGCAAAGTCCCGGGGGCTCTCAGCCCTTATGTTGAACTTAACACCATACACCACAGCACAAGGACGGGTGACCACAGCCCATCCACCTGTTTAAGGAAACTGTAAATCAGAGTGCAACCATTCCAAGTAATGAAACTAAGAACTGTCTGTAAAAACGGTCTCTCAGTAATAGAACACAACTTACCAGAAGCTCCCCAGATCTGTGAAAACACCTTATCATAGCTCGCTCTGTTCTTCATTTCTTGTTGAAGTCTCGTTACCAGGTCCATCCGTGAGCCTTTGGGGTCTATGCCACACTGTCGGCACAGAGCACGCACAGCTTCCATCTATAATGAACATTAGTATAGTTGGTCTGGCGTGGTTCAAAAACACACATCTTTGACAAAACTGACAAAAATTGACTTAAGTTCAGTACCTTGAGCTTAAGAAGTTCATCAGTCAGTCGGTCCTCTGTGAGGTTAAACTCAGATTCCTCCTTTGCACTACAAGCAGAATACACTTCTTTGTATTCAGTGTTGAGTACAACATCCCTATCTCTTGTGTGAGGACCAATCCACGGAGCCCAACTATGGTAACTGGGATGGACGACAAATGGGTTTGACTTGTTGCCTTTAAATGATGTTAGAAAATATTATTAACATAACAGTACATTATTCCACGATAAACAAAGTAAATGCTAGAATACTGTCATCCCACCTAGAACATTGTGCGGACTGTACTTACTTGGGACCAACCCACGGCTGATCATTTCAAGGGAAACCATCTCCCAGAAATTTTCAACACTTACCTTTCCATCAAAAGTCTGAGATGGTTCCTCAATGCTGCTCACTAAGGAAAGCAAGACTTAAGTAAGCATGTTCCAAACAGTCATAGCTGGATATGTGGTGCTTGAAACAATGTAAGACTAAGAAAATGAATAAATGTGTTCACTTACCAGGCATGCTAAAAACGCCCTTCTCATGAAGGTCCATCACAACAGATACTGGATGATAACCACACGATACACAAGCATATGTGTAACCGAGGTCTGACAGTGCTTCAAAGCTTAAATAAGCCTGCAGGACCCTTTCCCTGGATGGATAGGTTTTACCAGAGGTCTTCTCCAACACATCCATGGCACTCCCTACTGCCTGATGAGTCTGTGAAATTGATGTATGACATTTAAAGGCTTTACAATATATTATTTTGATAAAGTATTCGTAATTGTTTTAAATGATTAAAACAACAGAACATGGTTCCTACCTGAAGTGTATTGCGTAGAAAATGGCACATGTATATGGACAGAAGTGTGTGGTCATCGAAATTGTGGACACCATCAGTCCACTCCTGGTATCGATATGCCATACCACACCTGTAGCACCATTTTCTGTACACTGAAATTCCTAATGGACACAAGCACCAGTAAATGTTACACATTTATCTTTCACCATTTTACACTGTGACATGTCTCTATACTTTGCACAGTACTAAAAGCCAGTGTATGAAATTATCTCAGTAAGCATACAAGTGTGAATTGCTGGGAAGGAGGCTAAGCTGCTGATAGTGGAAGTCATGGCTACACTGACATTTACAGTACATGTAGTGAGTAATGAAATGTTAAAATATCGATAATAAATATTTAAATAAAGAGAGAACATACCTTCTATGACATCAGTGATTGTTAGGATTTTAGCCTTAGATGTAATCAGCACAGGTTCGCTTAGAGGAGTGGGCTCTAAACATTCTGAGCAAAAGGTTTCTGATGGTATGAAGTGCACAGGGAAATGAATGGTCTTGACCACGTCTGAGGGGAAAATCGCAGGCAGTTTCTTCTTATGAAAAATGTATTGAACCATCCGCGACAGATTTTTGCCTTCAGGTGAGTATGGAGCTCCTTCTTCTAGGTCAAAACTTTCCATGTCAATTGGAAAATGTTCTGTGATGTTCTCCTCCACACTTCTGGTTTTTCTGAAGAGTGCCTGGTCTGTTTCAAATAAATGCCACTTGGCAACATATTTAGGTATGCATGACTGCCTTGGGTTCGCGCAAGGACAATGCCATGAAATGATTTTAGAATTGTACCTTACCACCACTCTGCCAAGCCGGCTGTAATAGGAGATAGTTGACTCGTATACAGAAATGTGCTTTTTGTAGGGGGGTCCACACACAGTCACCAGACAGGACAACGGGACTCCTGCATCATTTGCTTCTCTCTGACGTACCAAACACCTTTCCTTTTTGTCTTCCCCAAACCACTTGTCATGTACCATCACCTGCAAAACATCCTCTGTAAGTGATGGAGTGTCCATTCTGGCTGGAGGGCAGTACACGAGGGACTGAATGTGGTGGCACTCAAATGGACGAAGGTTTGACCTCTCTGCAAACTCTGCATTAATTCTGCAGATATCCAGCTCACACATTGTTTTTTGTTCAGGACCCCATGTCCTTTTAATGACACGTACTGGTGTGCTGGGTGCTATAAAAGACTTTGCTACTGCAAACACTCCATTTGTGTAATCAACACACTGAGCACTGAGGTGGTTCTGTGCCGTAATGTCCATTTTGATGGGAGTGTGACGTCTTCGAAGATGTATCCGTAGGTTCCGTCTATTAAGGATTAGGCCACAGCTAGTACACTTCACTGTTTTCTGCTTTCTTTGGGTGAGAGGGTGGTAGTGCTGGTGCTGCTGAGGAGCCAGGATCAGAGGAACATGAAGAAAGTGAGGGGTGGAGGATGGGGACTGGGGGAGGGGGACATGCAGCTTCAGAAGCAGTAAAGGAGGGAGCAGGAGAGGCGGGAGGTGACTGATGCGCTTCCGTTGTGGTTGGCTTGGTTTCACTGATGCATTGGGATACATGATGTTTAAACTGGTCTTTGCGTATTATTGTTTGGCTGCAATAAAGACAATGAAAGTGTCCTGTGGGTCTGCAATAATTGTTGCATTTGCTGATGAAGAAACCTGCAAGACGGCAACATGAAGACCAAAGCTATCAACAGAAAAGAAAGGTATACACAGAACGGGACTGGGGGAGTGAGGTCAGGAGTAGCTGATCAGAAAGTTACAGTGTCAAACAAAACACAAACATAGGTAAATTAGCTTACCAATATTCACATGACTTCAGGGACTCCCACTAAGGAACTCCACATCATTTTGTCTATCTTGATTGTAAGAAGTGCATTCTACATTTAAGCATGTGTATGTTTTAAAACCACCAAAATCAATAGACCAATAAACATCATTAGGAATTACCTCTATGCTGTACTGCATGTCTCACGTGGCTCTGAATGTGTGTTGTAAATTTGAATTGTTGGTCAGTTGCATAAGTGCAGCATGGGCATCTGAACACACCGTCTAGGCAAAACCTTGTTGCATCAGGACTGGCCTGTAAATGCGTTGGATGCTTTAAAACATAAACAATAAAACATTGTGTAAACTTACTGTTACTCTGAGGTGCACGCTCATTCTAACAACATAACATGCATGCAGAAGTAATGCAGCTTGTAAGGTTATCAGGCTGTGATATCGATAAAATATCTTATAGAGCATTCATATCATCAGCATTAACTTGAGTATCCTGAGCATCATAATATAGCCTAAACATCTGCATAATATACTATTTTTACATAAATACCATTGAGGTTGTTGGTGTAATTTAATAATATATCGGTCACATACTCCATAACTCTTAATAAAACAATTCGGTCATCATAATCAGAAAAACTCAAAAGCACCTGTCGTAGTCTGTTTTCTACATATGCATTTGTGATAAATATTTTGCAATATTGTTATATAATTTTTAGGACATAAGGCCCAGACCTGCGGTCCCTGAAACAAAAGAGAAACAACCTAGCAGCAAAACGTACCGTCTGCGTTTTCTAGTGTTACGCCCTAAAACAAAACATATATACATGATTTATTTATTCAAATTTCATTTTAGTCTATTCAATGTGTTACCCTTCTCATGTTCTGAATCTAAGGGCATTTCAAGTCCGGAAATTTTAACTAGAGACACAATATTTAAGTAGAGGCATACCCAAGCGAAACAAGAGAAAGTGTGAAACAAGCACAACTACTTTAGCCCAAGTTTTTAAAAATGAGAAAAAGCCGTAATCAGTTTAACAGTTTTATTTCAATGTCAAAGAGAAAAAAAAACACTTCACCAAAGGCGAAGATCCATCCATAGCGGCTCTGGGTCCCGTCAGCGTAGCACAAAGCTAGCGTGATCTAGGCTGCCATTATCCAAGGAGCAGGGCCAGGCGCGTGCCACCCGTTTGAACAATGCGGGCGAAATAACTGCCTTATGGGATGCGAAGCTTGCGCATGCGCAGTGACGCAGACGCGCCTTTCAAAATGGCGGCGGCAGCAACACACGCGAAAGATCGATCTCCTGTATTTTCTTAGTTTTATTCTAAACAAGATGCCCCGATTTCATTTAAATACATTTAATAGCTGTAGGAACTAGTGAGCGGTATTTAGCAACATGCTATGTTAGAATAATGCCATCAAACGTGTCTGTTAAGCATATCACAGCGGACATACACGGAGGAAACATGGGGTAGAATCAAACAGGCCACAGGCTTTGAGATAGGCTGGCTCCCCAAGCTATTGCCCCCATTTAGCCCGAATGTCATAGACCTCTCCCCCCCCCCACATCCTGACAAAGATGTATTTAGTTGTATTTTGTTATCAGGGTGATCGTCCGTTCGCAGGCCACTTTGGCCATGTGGTGTAGTCATAAACCGTCGCGGATGTTTACCCGAAACCGGGGCATCAAACAAAGAATAAGGATTCCTTAGACAACCCATTTCAAAATATGGCAGCAACAAACGGAGTGCCCAGTTATTTCAAATAAACCATGACCTTTTTTTTAAAGTATTGAAGCACTTTTCTACCAATGTGAATAATAAACATTTTAGACAAAAAAAATCAACGAATAACGCTGGTAATTCGTTGTCAAAATGAGCGTACGGCATTAGCCCAGAAGAGGGGTGGCAATTTGCATATGTGAAAGCCTATGTGAATGAGACACAGGTCCAAAACTTTTAACTAGAGACACAATATTTAAGTAGAGGCATACCCAAGCGAAACAAGAGAAAGTGTGAAACAAGCACAACTACTTTAGCCCAAGTTTTTAAAAATGAGAAAAAGCCGTAATCAGTTTAACAGTTTTATTTCAATGTCAAAGAGAAAAAAAAACACTTCACCAAAGGCGAAGATCCATCCATAGCGGCTCTGGGTCCCGTCAGCGTAGCACAAAGCTAGCGTGATCTAGGCTGCCATTATCCAAGGAGCAGGGCCAGGCGCGTGCCACCCGTTTGAACAATGCGGGCGAAATAACTGCCTTATGGGATGCGAAGCTTGCGCATGCGCAGTGACGCAGACGCGCCTTTCAAAATGGCGGCGGCAGCAACACACGCGAAAGATCGATCTCCTGTATTTTCTTAGTTTTATTCTAAACAAGATGCCCCGATTTCATTTAAATACATTTAATAGCTGTAGGAACTAGTGAGCGGTATTTAGCAACATGCTATGTTAGAATAATGCCATCAAACGTGTCTGTTAAGCATATCACAGCGGACATACACGGAGGAAACATGGGGTAGAATCAAACAGGCCACAGGCTTTGAGATAGGCTGGCTCCCCAAGCTATTGCCCCCATTTAGCCCGAATGTCATAGACCTCTCCCCCCCCCCACATCCTGACAAAGATGTATTTAGTTGTATTTTGTTATCAGGGTGATCGTCCGTTCGCAGGCCACTTTGGCCATGTGGTGTAGTCATAAACCGTCGCGGATGTTTACCCGAAACCGGGGCATCAAACAAAGAATAAGGATTCCTTAGACAACCCATTTCAAAATATGGCAGCAACAAACGGAGTGCCCAGTTATTTCAAATAAACCATGACCTTTTTTTTAAAGTATTGAAGCACTTTTCTACCAATGTGAATAATAAACATTTTAGACAAAAAAAAATCAACGAATAACGCTGGTAATTCGTTGTCAAAATGAGCGTACGGCATTAGCCCAGAAGAGGGGTGGCAATTTGCATATGTGAAAGCCTATGTGAATGAGACACAGGTCCAAAACTTTTAACTAGAGACACAATATTTAAGTAGAGGCATACCCAAGCGAAACAAGAGAAAGTGTGAAACAAGCACAACTACTTTAGCCCAAGTTTTTAAAAATGAGAAAAAGCCGTAATCAGTTTAACAGTTTTATTTCAATGTCAAAGAGAAAAAAAAACACTTCACCAAAGGCGAAGATCCATCCATAGCGGCTCTGGGTCCCGTCAGCGTAGCACAAAGCTAGCGTGATCTAGGCTGCCATTATCCAAGGAGCAGGGCCAGGCGCGTGCCACCCGTTTGAACAATGCGGGCGAAATAACTGCCTTATGGGATGCGAAGCTTGCGCATGCGCAGTGACGCAGACGCGCCTTTCAAAATGGCGGCGGCAGCAACACACGCGAAAGATCGATCTCCTGTATTTTCTTAGTTTTATTCTAAACAAGATGCCCCGATTTCATTTAAATACATTTAATAGCTGTAGGAACTAGTGAGCGGTATTTAGCAACATGCTATGTTAGAATAATGCCATCAAACGTGTCTGTTAAGCATATCACAGCGGACATACACGGAGGAAACATGGGGTAGAATCAAACAGGCCACAGGCTTTGAGATAGGCTGGCTCCCCAAGCTATTGCCCCCATTTAGCCCGAATGTCATAGACCTCTCCCCCCCCCCCCACATCCTGACAAAGATGTATTTAGTTGTATTTTGTTATCAGGGTGATCGTCCGTTCGCAGGCCACTTTGGCCATGTGGTGTAGTCATAAACCGTCGCGGATGTTTACCCGAAACCGGGGCATCAAACAAAGAATAAGGATTCCTTAGACAACCCATTTCAAAATATGGCAGCAACAAACGGAGTGCCCAGTTATTTCAAATAAACCATGACCTTTTTTTTAAAGTATTGAAGCACTTTTCTACCAATGTGAATAATAAACATTTTAGACAAAAAAAATCAACGAATAACGCTGGTAATTCGTTGTCAAAATGAGCGTACGGCATTAGCCCAGAAGAGGGGTGGCAATTTGCATATGTGAAAGCCTATGTGAATGAGACACAGGTCCAAAACTTTTAACTAGAGACACAATATTTAAGTAGAGGCATACCCAAGCGAAACAAGAGAAAGTGTGAAACAAGCACAACTACTTTAGCCCAAGTTTTTAAAAATGAGAAAAAGCCGTAATCAGTTTAACAGTTTTATTTCAATGTCAAAGAGAAAAAAAACACTTCACCAAAGGCGAAGATCCATCCATAGCGGCTCTGGGTCCCGTCAGCGTAGCACAAAGCTAGCGTGATCTAGGCTGCCATTATCCAAGGAGCAGGGCCAGGCGCGTGCCACTCGTTTGAACAATGCGGGCGAAATAACTGCCTTATGGGATGCGAAGCTTGCGCATGCGCAGTGACGCAGACGCGCCTTTCAAAATGGCGGCGGCAGCAACACACGCGAAAGATCGATCTCCTGTATTTTCTTAGTTTTATTCTAAACAAGATGCCCCGATTTCATTTAAATACATTTAATAGCTGTAGGAACTAGTGAGCGGTATTTAGCAACATGCTATGTTAGAATAATGCCATCAAACGTGTCTGTTAAGCATATCACAGCGGACATACACGGAGGAAACATGGGGTAGAATCAAACAGGCCACAGGCTTTGAGATAGGCTGGCTCCCCAAGCTATTGCCCCCATTTAGCCCGAATGTCATAGACCTGCCCCGCCCCACATCCTGACAAAGATGTATTTAGTTGTATTTTGTTATCAGGGTGATCGTCCGTTCGCAGGCCACTTTGGCCATGTGGTGTAGTCATAAACCGTCGCGGATGTTTACCCGAAACCGGGGCATCAAACAAAGAATAAGGATTCCTTAGACAACCCATTTCAAAATATGGCAGCAACAAACGGAGTGCCCAGTTATTTCAAATAAACCATGACCTTTTTTTAAAGTATTGAAGCACTTTTCTACCAATGTGAATAATAAACATTTTAGACAAAAAAAATCAACGAATAACGCTGGCAATTCGTTGTCAAAATGAGCGTACGGCATTAGCCCAGAAGAGGGGTGGCAATTTGCATATGTGAAAGCCTATGTGAATGAGACACAGGTCCCAAACTTTTAACTAGAGACACAATATTTAAGTAGAGGCATACCCAAGCGAAACAAGAGAAAGTGTGAAACAAGCACAACTACTTTAGCCCAAGTTTTTAAAAATGAGAAAAAGCCGTAATCAGTTTAACAGTTTTATTTCAATGTCAAAGAGAAAAAAAAACACTTCACCAAAGGCGAAGATCCATCCATAGCGGCTCTGGGTCCCGTCAGCGTAGCACAAAGCTAGCGTGATCTAGGCTGCCATTATCCAAGGAGCAGGGCCAGGCGCGTGCCACCCGTTTGAACAATGCGGGCGAAATAACTGCCTTATGGGATGCGAAGCTTGCGCATGCGCAGTGACGCAGACGCGCCTTTCAAAATGGCGGCGGCAGCAACACACGCGAAAGATCGATCTCCTGTATTTTCTTAGTTTTATTCTAAACAAGATGCCCCGATTTCATTTAAATACATTTAATAGCTGTAGGAACTAGTGAGCGGTATTTAGCAACATGCTATGTTAGAATAATGCCATCAAACGTGTCTGTTAAGCATATCACAGCGGACATACACGGAGGAAACATGGGGTAGAATCAAACAGGCCACAGGCTTTGAGATAGGCTGGCTCCCCAAGCTATTGCCCCCATTTAGCCCGAATGTCATAGACCTCCCCCCCCCCCACATCCTGACAAAGATGTATTTAGTTGTATTTTGTTATCAGGGTGATCGTCCGTTCGCAGGCCACTTTGGCCATGTGGTGTAGTCATAAACCGTCGCGGATGTTTACCCGAAACCGGGGCATCAAACAAAGAATAAGGATTCCTTAGACAACCCATTTCAAAATATGGCAGCAACAAACGGAGTGCCCAGTTATTTCAAATAAACCATGACCTTTTTTTTAAAGTATTGAAGCACTTTTCTACCAATGTGAATAATAAACATTTTAGACAAAAAAAATCAACGAATAACGCTGGTAATTCGTTGTCAAAATGAGCGTACGGCATTAGCCCAGAAGAGGGGTGGCAATTTGCATATGTGAAAGCCTATGTGAATGAGACACAGGTCCAAAACTTTTAACTAGAGACACAATATTTAAGTAGAGGCATACCCAAGCGAAACAAGAGAAAGTGTGAAACAAGCACAACTACTTTAGCCCAAGTTTTTAAAAATGAGAAAAAGCCGTAATCAGTTTAACAGTTTTATTTCAATGTCAAAGAGAAAAAAAAACACTTCACCAAAGGCGAAGATCCATCCATAGCGGCTCTGGGTCCCGTCAGCGTAGCACAAAGCTAGCGTGATCTAGGCTGCCATTATCCAAGGAGCAGGGCCAGGCGCGTGCCACCCGTTTGAACAATGCGGGCGAAATAACTGCCTTATGGGATGCGAAGCTTGCGCATGCGCAGTGACGCAGACGCGCCTTTCAAAATGGCGGCGGCAGCAACACACGCGAAAGATCGATCTCCTGTATTTTCTTAGTTTTATTCTAAACAAGATGCCCCGATTTCATTTAAATACATTTAATAGCTGTAGGAACTAGTGAGCGGTATTTAGCAACATGCTATGTTAGAATAATGCCATCAAACGTGTCTGTTAAGCATATCACAGCGGACATACACGGAGGAAACATGGGGTAGAATCAAACAGGCCACAGGCTTTGAGATAGGCTGGCTCCCCAAGCTATTGCCCCCATTTAGCCCGAATGTCATAGACCTCTCCCCCCCCCCCACATCCTGACAAAGATGTATTTAGTTGTATTTTGTTATCAGGGTGATCGTCCGTTCGCAGGCCACTTTGGCCATGTGGTGTAGTCATAAACCGTCGCGGATGTTTACCCGAAACCGGGGCATCAAACAAAGAATAAGGATTCCTTAGACAACCCATTTCAAAATATGGCAGCAACAAACGGAGTGCCCAGTTATTTCAAATAAACCATGACCTTTTTTTTAAAGTATTGAAGCACTTTTCTACCAATGTGAATAATAAACATTTTAGACAAAAAAAATCAACGAATAACGCTGGTAATTCGTTGTCAAAATGAGCGTACGGCATTAGCCCAGAAGAGGGGTGGCAATTTGCATATGTGAAAGCCTATGTGAATGAGACACAGGTCCAAAACTTTTAACTAGAGACACAATATTTAAGTAGAGGCATACCCAAGCGAAACAAGAGAAAGTGTGAAACAAGCACAACTACTTTAGCCCAAGTTTTTAAAAATGAGAAAAAGCCGTAATCAGTTTAACAGTTTTATTTCAATGTCAAAGAGAAAAAAAAACACTTCACCAAAGGCGAAGATCCATCCATAGCGGCTCTGGGTCCCGTCAGCGTAGCACAAAGCTAGCGTGATCTAGGCTGCCATTATCCAAGGAGCAGGGCCAGGCGCGTGCCACCCGTTTGAACAATGCGGGCGAAATAACTGCCTTATGGGATGCGAAGCTTGCGCATGCGCAGTGACGCAGACGCGCCTTTCAAAATGGCGGCGGCAGCAACACACGCGAAAGATCGATCTCCTGTATTTTCTTAGTTTTATTCTAAACAAGATGCCCCGATTTCATTTAAATACATTTAATAGCTGTAGGAACTAGTGAGCGGTATTTAGCAACATGCTATGTTAGAATAATGCCATCAAACGTGTCTGTTAAGCATATCACAGCGGACATACACGGAGGAAACATGGGGTAGAATCAAACAGGCCACAGGCTTTGAGATAGGCTGGCTCCCCAAGCTATTGCCCCCATTTAGCCCGAATGTCATAGACCTCTCCCCCCCCCCACATCCTGACAAAGATGTATTTAGTTGTATTTTGTTATCAGGGTGATCGTCCGTTCGCAGGCCACTTTGGCCATGTGGTGTAGTCATAAACCGTCGCGGATGTTTACCCGAAACCGGGGCATCAAACAAAGAATAAGGATTCCTTAGACAACCCATTTCAAAATATGGCAGCAACAAACGGAGTGCCCAGTTATTTCAAATAAACCATGACCTTTTTTTTAAAGTATTGAAGCACTTTTCTATCAATGTGAATAATAAACATTTTAGACAAAAAAAATCAACGAATAACGCTGGTAATTCGTTGTCAAAATGAGCGTACGGCATTAGCCCAGAAGAGGGGTGGCAATTTGCATATGTGAAAGCCTATGTGAATGAGACACAGGTCCAAAACTTTTAACTAGAGACACAATATTTAAGTAGAGGCATACCCAAGCGAAACAAGAGAAAGTGTGAAACAAGCACAACTACTTTAGCCCAAGTTTTTAAAAATGAGAAAAAGCCGTAATCAGTTTAACAGTTTTATTTCAATGTCAAAGAGAAAAAAAAACACTTCACCAAAGGCGAAGATCCATCCATAGCGGCTCTGGGTCCCGTCAGTGTAGCACAAAGCTAGCGTGATCTAGGCTGCCATTATCCAAGGAGCAGGGCCAGGCGCGTGCCACCCGTTTGAACAATGCGGGCGAAATAACTGCCTTATGGGATGCGAAGCTTGCGCATGCGCAGTGACGCAGACGCGCCTTTCAAAATGGCGGCGGCAGCAACACACGCGAAAGATCGATCTCCTGTATTTTCTTAGTTTTATTCTAAACAAGATGCCCCGATTTCATTTAAATACATTTAATAGCTGTAGGAACTAGTGAGCGGTATTTAGCAACATGCTATGTTAGAATAATGCCATCAAACGTGTCTGTTAAGCATATCACAGCGGACATACACGGAGGAAACATGGGGTAGAATCAAACAGGCCACAGGCTTTGAGATAGGCTGGCTCCCCAAGCTATTGCCCCCATTTAGCCCGAATGTCATAGACCTCTCCCCCCCCCCCACATCCTGACAAAGATGTATTTAGTTGTATTTTGTTATCAGGGTGATCGTCCGTTCGCAGGCCACTTTGGCCATGTGGTGTAGTCATAAACCGTCGCGGATGTTTACCCGAAACCGGGGCATCAAACAAAGAATAAGGATTCCTTAGACAACCCATTTCAAAATATGGCAGCAACAAACGGAGTGCCCAGTTATTTCAAATAAACCATGACCTTTTTTTTTAAAGTATTGAAGCACTTTTCTACCAATGTGAATAATAAACATTTTAGACAAAAAAAATCAACGAATAACGCTGGTAATTCGTTGTCAAAATGAGCGTACGGCATTAGCCCAGAAGAGGGGTGGCAATTTGCATATGTGAAAGCCTATGTGAATGAGACACAGGTCCAAAACTTTTAACTAGAGACACAATATTTAAGTAGAGGCATACCCAAGCGAAACAAGAGAAAGTGTGAAACAAGCACAACTACTTTAGCCCAAGTTTTTAAAAATGAGAAAAAGCCGTAATCAGTTTAACAGTTTTATTTCAATGTCAAAGAGAAAAAAAAACACTTCACCAAAGGCGAAGATCCATCCATAGCGGCTCTGGGTCCCGTCAGTGTAGCACAAAGCTAGCGTGATCTAGGCTGCCATTATCCAAGGAGCAGGGCCAGGCGCGTGCCACCCGTTTGAACAATGCGGGCGAAATAACTGCCTTATGGGATGCGAAGCTTGCGCATGCGCAGTGACGCAGACGCGCCTTTCAAAATGGCGGCGGCAGCAACACACGCGAAAGATCGATCTCCTGTATTTTCTTAGTTTTATTCTAAACAAGATGCCCCGATTTCATTTAAATACATTTAATAGCTGTAGGAACTAGTGAGCGGTATTTAGCAACATGCTATGTTAGAATAATGCCATCAAACGTGTCTGTTAAGCATATCACAGCGGACATACACGGAGGAAACATGGGGTAGAATCAAACAGGCCACAGGCTTTGAGATAGGCTGGCTCCCCAAGCTATTGCCCCCATTTAGCCCGAATGTCATAGACCTCCCCCCCCCCCACATCCTGACAAAGATGTATTTAGTTGTATTTTGTTATCAGGGTGATCGTCCATTCGCAGGCCACTTTGGCCATGTGGTGTAGTCATAAACCGTCGCGGATGTTTACCCGAAACCGGGGCATCAAACAAAGAATAAGGATTCCTTAGACAACCCATTTCAAAATATGGCAGCAACAAACGGAGTGCCCAGTTATTTCAAATAAACCATGACCTTTTTTTAAAGTATTGAAGCACTTTTCTACCAATGTGAATAATAAACATTTTAGACAAAAAAAATCAACGAATAACGCTGGCAATTCGTTGTCAAAATGAGCGTACGGCATTAGCCCAGAAGAGGGGTGGCAATTTGCATATGTGAAAGCCTATGTGAATGAGACACAGGTCCCAAACTTTTAACTAGAGACACAATATTTAAGTAGAGGCATACCCAAGCGAAACAAGAGAAAGTGTGAAACAAGCACAACTATTTTAGCGGTGAGGGTAAAATGCGGACCGTTTACAAACAGCGGATTCCGTGTTTAATAGTGTTGAGGCAATGTTTTCTAGCCATTTAAGAAAGGCAGCAAAGGTTTTTTTTTTATACCTTTAAACATTAACAAAAACCGCTAATGTCTTTTCTTTAAAATTTTCAAGTCTATTTCTGTCTGGTTTTTCGCGATAAGTTGCGTGAACGCCTGAGTTAGTGTGTTTTTGGGGCTTGGATACACATCGAGGTCCTGACAGAAATAATTATGTCTGCTTTCACAAACCTAAAGTTAAACTTTAAAGCCCATCGGCGTGTGTGTGTGTGTGTGTGTGTGTGCTTGTGCACATGAGCACAAGCACATGGTTCAATGTAACTGTAGCAGCTTATTCCATTCATTCATTGTGCACATACACACATACACTCACCTAAAGGATTATTAGGAACACCATACTAATATGGTGTTTGACCCCCTTTCGCCTTCAGAACTGCCTTAATTCTACGTGGCATTGATTCAACAAGGTGCTGAAAGCATTCTTTAGAAATGTTGGCCCATATTGATAGGATAGCATCTTGCAGTTGATGGAGATTTGTGGGATGCACATCCAGGGCACGAAGCTCCCGTTCCAACACATCCCGAAGATGCTCTATTGGGTTGAGATCTGGTGACTGTTGGGGCCATTGTAGTACAGTGAACTCACTGTCATGTTCAAGAAATCAATTTGAAATGATTCGAGCTTTGTGACATGGTGCATTATCCTGCTGGAAGTAGCCATCAGAGGATGGGTACATGGTGGTCATAAAGGGATGGACATGGTCAGAAACAATGCTCAGGTAGGCCGTGGCATTTAAACGATGCCCAATTGGCACTAAGGGGCCTAAAGTGTGCCAAGAAAACATCCCCCACACCATTACACCACCACCAGCAGCCTGCACAGTGGTAACAAGGCATGATGGATCCATGTTCTCATTCTGTTTACGCCAAATTCTGACTCTACCATTTGAATGTCTCAACAGAAATCGAGACTCATCAGACCAGGCAACATTTTTCCAGTCTTCAACTGTCCAATTTTGGTGAGCTCGTGCAAATTGTAGCCTCTTTTTCCTATTTGTAGTGGAGATGAGTGGTACCCGGTGGGGTCTTCTGCTGTTGTAGCCCATCCGCCTCAAGGTTGTGCGTGTTGTGGCTTCACAAATGCTTTGCTGCATACCTCGGTTGTAACGAGTGGTTATTTCAGCCAACCACTCAGTTGGTTTTTGGACTTTCAGTTGCTCTTCTATCAGCTTGAATCAGTCGGACCATTCTCCTCTGACCTCTAGCATCAACAAGGCATTTTCGCCCAACGGGACTGCCGCATACTGGATGTTTTTCCCTTTGCACACCATTCTTTGTAAACCCTAGAAATGGTTGTGCGTGAAAATCCCAGTAACTGAGCAGATTGTGAAATACTCAGACCGGCCCGTCTGGCACCAACAACTATGCCACGCTCAAAATTGCTTAAATCACCTTTCTTTCCCATTCTGACATTCAGTTTGGAGTTCAGGAGATTGTCTTGACCAGGACCACACCCCTAAATGCATTGAAGCAACTGCCATGTGATTGGTTGATTAGATAATTGCATTAATGAGAAATTGAACAGGTGTTCCTAATAATCCTTTAGGTGAGCATATATGCTATGTCTAGATCTCCTGGGGAAATCAAGAGTGTTGCCCACAAACATTGTTCAGCTTTTGGCCTAACATGGTCCTTGCGTGTTTTAAAGTTGCGTGAAGTGGAGTGAGGAGCATTCTGAACATCAAACTATTTTAAGATAAATTGTCTGTAACAGGAAATTTAGTTTCTCAATTTATTTCTTATATATTATTTTGTTAATTATTGAGTTCAAAGTTTTGTAGTAAATGGTGATATTGTCATCAATTTGGTGATAATGCGAGCCAAACATTTCTCGAAAATGACATTTGCATACAGTAAGTAAAACATTCTGAAATCATATTTCTATTTTATTCTGCTGCTGCTTACATGTTTACATCTCTGTCTCTCTCGCTCTCTCTCTCCAGGACAGTGAAAGTAGGACTATTTACCCTTGTTTATGTAGCTGTAGGATGGCCATAATATAGTTTCAATCCGATATCGATGTAATGCTTGTCTGTGATGATTGGTTAACATATTGATTGGTGTATTAATATAGCCGGAAAGTAATAAAACCCATTGCAATCAAGTATACAGTGCCTTATAAAAGTATTCGGTTATCATAATTTTACTCAATTACAAAGGATAGTTAAACGTTTTCCAAATGAGCATTTTATTGCATTTCCAAAGGCACTGTAACTTATTTCTGTGCCAACATTAAAATTAAATAAACTTATGATTTAATGTCGATATGAGATGACAAATTATTCACAAATGATACAGAGGTGCCACTCATTTCCACATACAGTAACTCATCACAATTGGGTGCCACTGTGCTTTTTAATGAAAAGCTGATAAAACTTAAAATGTGGTTCGGTCATGTGTGTAGTCTGTGTGTAGACAAGGAAACAGAGGCATAGTAGCTGTTATTTTTTTATTCCAAAGTCATCCAATTTGCTATTTTCCTTACATACCCACCCATTCACTCACTCACTCACTGACCCACCCACCCATTCACACACCCAAGTCTTCCGTAAGGTGTTTGCAGAACTCGCTGCAGAACCCAGGCTGTGTGAAGTTCCCCTCGTCTTCCACGCCCAATGTAGCCTATGGGACAATAAATTATAAGCAAGCATACTTAGTATCAAAACAGAGCAACAATGTTTTTCATTGCATACTTTCAAGAAAATATTCAGGACCTGACACACAATAAATTGTTCTGGTGACTTTCTTTTTGCAACCACTGACTTCAGCAACAATTGTCAACATTCTTACACAGTATGCATACCTGGTAAGCTGTTCTTATAAGTCTCTAGACAGTGCTGGCAGCATTCCAGGCGATACAATCGTCGGAATTGTGCTTGATAGGCCGCACTGTACAGTTTCCATGGGACTACACCTGTAGGTTTCAAATTTAAGAATGATTCATTAGAGTAAAATCCCTTGTTAATGGGAATACAAACATCCTAACTCAAAGGGTATTCAAATATCATAATATGTTTTATACCTACTGTCAAGCCACTGAAAATGCGCTCGGGCACGGAATGTTTCCCTTCCGACTAAGTCCCAAAAAAAGGTGACAAACAAGTGACAGCTTTAAAAAAGCTTTGTCACCCTCGAACAGGACTACTTCTAAAAGGATATCCTCCAGGACGTCGAGGGGGATCTGTGAAAGAAATCATACAAGCATGCAAATATTATTTTACAATAGTTCTGTAATATAACAAAAACAGACAAAAATAGCATGACTTCTACATTCCAACTCCAACTGCTTAAAATGAAGCTCATTGTTTTCACATTTTTGTAGGGTACAGCACAGTAAGCACAGAGAAAAAAAGAGAAAAACAGCAGGTTCAGCTGTAAGATCAGCTACATAAATACCTGTTCAATGGAGATGGAACCCATTCCTCCTCCTCTACCATCTGTGCTTTCAACACATTGAATTTTCCTAAAAGAAATTATATTGTCACAACTATTGTAAAACTATGACATATTGTAATAGTATCACATAGAGTTGACTCCACCTGAGGGCACAGGTGTAAAACAATTTGATCACGTTGGGCACCAGACCTGGAAAAAGGCAGTCATGATACTACCAGCTTGTCAGACTGAAAGGCTTATATGCATATGGGTCAGAACAATGCATCAGAGTGATAAATATTACAGCATCAACTTTGTAAGGTGTATCAATCCCCACTAGGGTTGTAACGGTATACCGGTATGGCGGTTTATTGTGATATTGACATGTACGATTATCATATCATGCACATTTGCCTATCCGCGGTTTGGAAAAAAAAAAAAGAAACCAGATCTCACCTGCGCTGCTGTGTATATGCAACTTCTTTCCGCTTTACTGCTTAGACTCCACCCATAAATGCACAGCGGCGAAAATGTCCGATAGTGGCTGCAAATTCTAATCTCTATTTCCTGCCGAAAAAAAAATTAAAATCTGCAGTATGGGAATATTTTGGGTATCCGAAAAATGATCGTGGGGTGGATATCCAGTTTGCAAGAAATGTGGACGAACAGTGGCCGCAAAAGGAGGAAATACGTCGAACATGTTCTCCCATATTCGCGAACACCATCCCTCCGTGAAGATAAAGGTAAGTTCCATTTATAACTTAAAGCCGTATTATTTCTGTGATGCAGAGGGAATCCCGGAATCCAGTCATGTAATTGGAGTCAATTACAGTATAATTCAGATGCCACGTAAAATGTCCGATTTGATAGATAGATGGATGAATAAATCAAAATATAGCTGTGCAGCAAATTAAATCGCGATGTGCGTCTGTGAATATACAGCGCAAAAAGGCTGCCGCTTGCTCATTAACCAACTACCCCCCCCCCCCCCCCCCACACACACACACACACACACACACACACACACACACACACACACACAGCGGCACAGATGATTATTTTGTCCTCCAGGTTCGTGTGCCGCCCCCCATAGAATCCCTCCCGGCGCCCTCCCAACTTCATCCCTTATCGTCTCCGCTCGCCCATCCTCTAGAAAAACGCTTTATTTAGATTATTTTTGTTTTCCTCCAAGTTCGTGTGCCGCCCCCCACGTGACATGAAAAAGTGCCGCCCCGGGCGGCTGCCCCGTTCGCCCATGCCTAAAACCGCCACTGCATGATGGTCATGGTTTTTAAAGCGTCTGCTGTCTCATTCACTATGTGAAGACGTGAACACATGAACATATCCAGAGCTACTCTCAAGAGAACACTTAATGATCACTTTATAATTTTATTTAAAAGAATAATCATCAAATACACTAACTGAAAACTCATAGGTGTTTAGTACAAGTGGACACATTCTCTCACCTCAGCGGTCAAGATTGAGCCCTGAAAATCTCAACATGCTTACATTTCTTCATCATAATCTGACCTGAAAAAAAGCAAAGAAATGCATGCTGCTATGATAATCTCAGGAAAATATTAACAAACATGACCCTGCACATATTGCTCTCCCATATATGCTGTTAAAGAGGAAGGACAGTTTGATTTATTCTTGTCTAATATAAAGAGAAATAACTTATTCCTTATTTTGTTCAAATGGGAGATGCGCAGCTTTATTTTATTTATTTTTCCCCCAAAAGTTAGACTCATACTTCCATAAGTTTTTTTTATTTTCATTAAAAAAAAGTTTGTTACAATAAACCATGTTCATCCAAAAACCATATCTCTTTTTATTCATTTAAGGGTCATTGTAGCTGATGATTATACTAATAATAATGATAGTTTAATACCGTATACCACGAAACCGTGATATTTTCTGAGACGATTATCATACCGTGAAAATCTCATACCGTTACAACCCTAATCCCCACCTTCAGATCAGATCACTAAGACCAATTAATCTGACTCCATTAAATTATGCTGCTGTTTGTAATAGGGTCAGTGGTGGCCTAATGGATAGGGAAGTGCACTTGTAATCGAAAGGTGCCACTGAAGTACCCTGAGCAAGGTACCACCCCCAAGCACTGCTCTCCTCTGCAATGTCATGGTGTCATATAGGTTAAATGCAGAGTACACATTTTGTTGTTGTGCACTGTGTGCTGTGGTGTGTCAATGACAACTAATCACTTCACTTATATGCCATGCACTACGAGGCATCACAGAAAATATTTAAAAAGTATGACACAAAAGGAATTGTATTACTGATTAATGAATAGTTTGTTTCCAAGTTATAAATAATATAATAACCGATACATTAGATGTTAAAAGTTATAACACCCATAAACAATGACAACTGTATTACATGAAATGGTTGCCAATTGTTAAATGGTTTCCAAATTTGCGACTAAGAGAGCCCATGCGGCAATCAATCAAATGAGTCAATCAATATATAAACAAACAAACAAATACGGAGGAACAAAACATAAAACATGCACCTCTGAGTCTCTGATTTCCGATCGGGCACTTGTGTGCTCCAGATGTGGTAGTCCCCAGCAGTCATCACTGCACACTGGTAGATCTCCTGTCATACATATCAGACCATGCATGAAAATATTAACCAAATAAGTGTTTCACCACATTTCTGTGATACTGAGCCATCTTATGAAGCATATAACACTTTCTTAGGGTGGCTGAAGGTTGGTATACATTTAGCTGCAGATCAAGTACCCACTGCAAACATACATAAGTATACATATTCTAAAAAACATGGATGTGTTAAGGTTTTTATTAAGTTGTACAACCAGGCCCTCAAAAAATATATATTGTCTTCATACCAGGGGATGCTGCAGTTGTCATACCATGAGCTGGTGCTGCTGTTGTTGTTTGTGCTTGTTCGGCTGGTGCTTCAGCTGGTGCTGCAAAAAAGCACATTTTAAACCAAATGATTTAGAATGAGTTAAATCGGTTGTACTGCATGCATTTCTCATCAACGCTATGCTGTCTAGCATTTCTGACAGATTTGTAAGTTATAGCTTTATGATCTTTCAAATTGCAAAATAAACATGAGGAATCACCTACAATTAAAAGACAAATATAACTTCACGGCACCGGACAGCAAAATTACATAAACATGACATAAACATGACATTACCACTAATAATTTAGAATGAGGGTGGAATACATACCCAAAACTGTCTGACCATTGGAATTTAACTGTATGTCCACTCCTTTGCCCAATCTCTTCTTCATGCTTTCTATGGTTCTTGAATTTCTAGCATTGTTGTAGTGACACAAAATATTTCGCATCAAAAAGACATGCGATGAGGGAGTCATCATGTTGAGAAAATGATTGTTTTTCCTCATTCCAGCAAAGAGCTGTTCAGCACACGGGCTGTTGATCCAACCACGTAACTCTGGGACCAGTTCCACCTTTCGCAAGACATCCCTGGCATCTTTTGAGTTTGCCTCATGAAATCTATCATAAAGAGCATAATGCTCAGACGATCCAGTTATAGGGTGGCCATTTTCATCAGGAACTGGCTTCTTGGTGACTAGCCATGGCAAGCTCACTTTTATCTGTCCAGTAGTGGCACATCTGATGTTATCTTCAGTAGGCTCAAGTAACCTACCCCCATGAGGTTTGAAGGGTAATGATTCTGGATCTCTTAGGTTGGTATGTGTTGCCAACCCTCTCGCAAAATCATATAATACAATGTTTGGAAAATGTTTCATCGACAATAAAAGGTCAGCAAAGTCCCGGGGGCTCTCAGCCCTTATGTTGAACTTAACACCATACACCACAGCACAAGGACAGGTGACCACAGCCCATCCACCTGTTTAAGGAAACTGTAAATCAGAGTGCAACCATTCCAAGTAATGAAACTAAGAACTGTCTGTAAAAACGGTCTCTCAGTAATAGAACACAACTTACCAGAAGCTCCCCAGATCTGTGAAAACACCTTATCATAACTCGCTCTGTTCTTCATTTCTTGTTGAAGTCTCGTTACCAGGTCCATCCGTGAGCCTTTGGGGTCTATGCCACACTGTCGGCACAGAGCACGCACAGCTTCCATCTATAATGAACATTAGTATAGTTGGTCTGGCGTGGTTCAAAAACACACATCTTTGACAAAACTGACAAAAATTGACTTAAGTTCAGTACCTTGAGCTTAAGAAGTTCATCAGTCAGTCGGTCCTCTGTGAGGTTAAACTCAGATTCCTCCTTTGCACTACAAGCAGAATACACTTCTTTGTATTCAGTGTTGAGTACAACATCCCTATCTCTTGTGTGAGGACCAATCCACGGAGCCCAACTATGGTAACTGGGATGGACGACAAATGGGTTTGACTTGTTGCCTTTAAATGATGTTAGAAAATATTATTAACATAACAGTACATTATTCCACGATAAACAAAGTAAATGCTAGAATACTGTCATCCCACCTAGAACATTGTGCGGACTGTACTTACTTGGGACCAACCCACGGCTGATCATTTCAAGGGAAACCATCTCCCAGAAATTTTCAACACTTACCTTTCCATCAAAAGTCTGAGATGGTTCCTCAATGCTGCTCACTAAGGAAAGCAAGACTTAAGTAAGCATGTTCCAAACAGTCATAGCTGGATATGTGGTGCTTGAAACAATGTAAGACTAAGAAAATGAATAAATGTGTTCACTTACCAGGCATGCTAAAAACGCCCTTCTCATGAAGGTCCATCACAACAGATACTGGATGATAACCACACGATACACAAGCATATGTGTAACCGAGGTCTGACAGTGCTTCAAAGCTTAAATAAGCCTGCAGGACCCTTTCCCTGGATGGATAGGTTTTACCAGAGGTCTTCTCCAACACATCCATGGCACTCCCTACTGCCTGATGAGTCTGTGAAATTGATGTATGACATTTAAAGGCTTTACAATATATTATTTTGATAAAGTATTCGTAATTGTTTTAAATGATTAAAACAACAGAACATGGTTCCTACCTGAAGTGTATTGCGTAGAAAATGGCACATGTATATGGACAGAAGTGTGTGGTCATCGAAATTGTGGACACCATCAGTCCACTCCTGGTATCGATATGCCATACCACACCTGTAGCACCATTTTCTGTACACTGAAATTCCTAATGGACACAAGCACCAGTAAATGTTACACATTTATCTTTCACCATTTTACACTGTGACATGTCTCTATACTTTGCACAGTACTAAAAGCCAGTGTATGAAATTATCTCAGTAAGCATACAAGTGTGAATTGCTGGGAAGGAGGCTAAGCTGCTGATAGTGGAAGTCATGGCTACACTGACATTTACAGTACATGTAGTGAGTAATGAAATGTTAAAATATCGATAATAAATATTTAAATAAAGAGAGAACATACCTTCTATGACATCAGTGATTGTTAGGATTTTAGCCTTAGATGTAATCAGCACAGGTTCGCTTAGAGGAGTGGGCTCTAAACATTCTGAGCAAAAGGTTTCTGATGGTATGAAGTGCACAGGGAAATGAATGGTCTTGACCACGTCTGAGGGGAAAATCGCAGGCAGTTTCTTCTTATGAAAAATGTATTGAACCATCCGCGACAGATTTTTGCCTTCAGGTGAGTATGGAGCTCCTTCTTCTAGGTCAAAACTTTCCATGTCAATTGGAAAATGTTCTGTGATGTTCTCCTCCACACTTCTGGTTTTTCTGAAGAGTGCCTGGTCTGTTTCAAATAAATGCCACTTGGCAACATATTTAGGTATGCATGACTGCCTTGGGTTCGCGCAAGGACAATGCCATGAAATGATTTTAGAATTGTACCTTACCACCACTCTGCCAAGCCGGCTGTAATAGGAGATAGTTGACTCGTATACAGAAATGTGCTTTTTGTAGGGGGGTCCACACACAGTCACCAGACAGGACAACGGGACTCCTGCATCATTTGCTTCTCTCTGACGTACCAAACACCTTTCCTTTTTGTCTTCCCCAAACCACTTGTCATGTACCATCACCTGCAAAACATCCTCTGTAAGTGATGGAGTGTCCATTCTGGCTGGAGGGCAGTACACGAGGGACTGAATGTGGTGGCACTCAAATGGACGAAGGTTTGACCTCTCTGCAAACTCTGCATTAATTCTGCAGATATCCAGCTCACACATTGTTTTTTGTTCAGGACCCCATGTCCTTTTAATGACACGTACTGGTGTGCTGGGTGCTATAAAAGACTTTGCTACTGCAAACACTCCATTTGTGTAATCAACACACTGAGCACTGAGGTGGTTCTGTGCCGTAATGTCCATTTTGATGGGAGTGTGACGTCTTCGAAGATGTATCCGTAGGTTCCGTCTATTAAGGATTAGGCCACAGCTAGTACACTTCACTGTTTTCTGCTTTCTTTGGGTGAGAGGGTGGTAGTGCTGGTGCTGCTGAGGAGCCAGGATCAGAGGAACATGAAGAAAGTGAGGGGTGGAGGATGGGGACTGGGGGAGGGGGACATGCAGCTTCAGAAGCAGTAAAGGAGGGAGCAGGAGAGGCGGGAGGTGACTGATGCGCTTCCGTTGTGGTTGGCTTGGTTTCACTGATGCATTGGGATACATGATGTTTAAACTGGTCTTTGCGTATTATTGTTTGGCTGCAATAAAGACAATGAAAGTGTCCTGTGGGTCTGCAATAATTGTTGCATTTGCTGATGAAGAAACCTGCAAGACGGCAACATGAAGACCAAAGCTATCAACAGAAAAGAAAGGTATACACAGAACGGGACTGGGGGAGTGAGGTCAGGAGTAGCTGATCAGAAAGTTACAGTGTCAAACAAAACACAAACATAGGTAAATTAGCTTACCAATATTCACATGACTTCAGGGACTCCCACTAAGGAACTCCACATCATTTTGTCTATCTTGATTGTAAGAAGTGCATTCTACATTTAAGCATGTGTATGTTTTAAAACCACCAAAATCAATAGACCAATAAACATCATTAGGAATTACCTCTATGCTGTACTGCATGTCTCACGTGGCTCTGAATGTGTGTTGTAAATTTGAATTGTTGGTCAGTTGCATAAGTGCAGCATGGGCATCTGAACACACCGTCTAGGCAAAACCTTGTTGCATCAGGACTGGCCTGTAAATGCGTTGGATGCTTTAAAACATAAACAATAAAACATTGTGTAAACTTACTGTTACTCTGAGGTGCACGCTCATTCTAACAACATAACATGCATGCAGAAGTAATGCAGCTTGTAAGGTTATCAGGCTGTGATATCGATAAAATATCTTATAGAGCATTCATATCATCAGCATTAACTTGAGTATCCTGAGCATCATAATATAGCCTAAACATCTGCATAATTAACAATCATAATATACTATTTTTACATAAATACCATTGAGGTTGTTGGTGTAATTTAATAATATATCGGTCACATACTCCATAACTCTTAATAAAACAATTCGGTCATCATAATCAGAAAAACTCAAAAGCACCTGTCGTAGTCTGTTTTCTACATATGCATTTGTGATAAATATTTTGCAATATTGTCATATAATTTTTAGGACATAAGGCCCAGACCTGCGGTCCCTGAAACAAAAGAGAAACAACCTAGCAGCAAAACGTACCGTCTGCGTTTTCTAGTGTTACGCCCTAAAACAAAACATATATACATGATTTATTTATTCAAATTTCATTTTAGTCTATTCAATGTGTTACCCTTCTCATGTTCTGAATCTAAGGGCATTTCAAGTCCGGAAATTTTAACTAGAGACACAATATTTAAGTAGAGGCATACCCAAGCGAAACAAGAGAAAGTGTGAAACAAGCACAACTACTTTAGCCCAAGTTTTTAAAAATGAGAAAAAGCCGTAATCAGTTTAACAGTTTTATTTCAATGTCAAAGAGAAAAAAAAACACTTCACCAAAGGCGAAGATCCATCCATAGCGGCTCTGGGTCCCGTCAGTGTAGCACAAAGCTAGCGTGATCTAGGCTGCCATTATCCAAGGAGCAGGGCCAGGCGCGTGCCACCCGTTTGAACAATGCGGGCGAAATAACTGCCTTATGGGATGCGAAGCTTGCGCATGCGCAGTGACGCAGACGCGCCTTTCAAAATGGCGGCGGCAGCAACACACGCGAAAGATCGATCTCCTGTATTTTCTTAGTTTTATTCTAAACAAGATGCCCCGATTTCATTTAAATACATTTAATAGCTGTAGGAACTAGTGAGCGGTATTTAGCAACATGCTATGTTAGAATAATGCCATCAAACGTGTCTGTTAAGCATATCACAGCGGACATACACGGAGGAAACATGGGGTAGAATCAAACAGGCCACAGGCTTTGAGATAGGCTGGCTCCCCAAGCTATTGCCCCCATTTAGCCCGAATGTCATAGACCTCCCCCCCCCCCACATCCTGACAAAGATGTATTTAGTTGTATTTTGTTATCAGGGTGATCGTCCGTTCGCAGGCCACTTTGGCCATGTGGTGTAGTCATAAACCGTCGCGGATGTTTACCCGAAACCGGGGCATCAAACAAAGAATAAGGATTCCTTAGACAACCCATTTCAAAATATGGCAGCAACAAACGGAGTGCCCAGTTATTTCAAATAAACCATGACCTTTTTTTTAAAGTATTGAAGCACTTTTCTACCAATGTGAATAATAAACATTTTAGACAAAAAAATCAACGAATAACGCTGGTAATTCGTTGTCAAAATGAGCGTACGGCATTAGCCCAGAAGAGGGGTGGCAATTTGCATATGTGAAAGCCTATGTGAATGAGACACAGGTCCAAAACTTTTAACTAGAGACACAATATTTAAGTAGAGGCATACCCAAGCGAAACAAGAGAAAGTGTGAAACAAGCACAACTAATTTAGCCCCAGTTTTTAAAAATGAGAAAAAGCCGTAATCAGTTTAACAGTTTTATTTCAATGTCAAAGAGAAAAAAAAACACTTCACCAAAGGCGAAGATCCATCCATAGCGGCTCTGGGTCCCGTCAGCGTAGCACAAAGCTAGCGTGATCTAGGCTGCCATTATCCAAGGAGCAGGGCCAGGCGCGTGCCACCCGTTTGAACAATGCGGGCGAAATAACTGCCTTATGGGATGCGAAGCTTGCGCATGCGCAGTGACGCAGACGCGCCTTTCAAAATGGCGGCGGCAGCAACACACGCGAAAGATCGATCTCCTGTATTTTCTTAGTTTTATTCTAAACAAGATGCCCCGATTTCATTTAAATACATTTAATAGCTGTAGGAACTAGTGAGCGGTATTTAGCAACATGCTATGTTAGAATAATGCCATCAAACGTGTCTGTTAAGCATATCACAGCGGACATACACGGAGGAAACATGGGGTAGAATCAAACAGGCCACAGGCTTTGAGATAGGCTGGCTCCCCAAGCTATTGCCCCCATTTAGCCCGAATGTCATAGACCTCTCCCCCCCCCCCACATCCTGACAAAGATGTATTTAGTTGTATTTTGTTATCAGGGTGATCGTCCGTTCGCAGGCCACTTTGGCCATGTGGTGTAGTCATAAACCGTCGC